>NW_028324559.1:0-25000 GCF_052110815.1 Crocodylus siamensis
AGCAGATGCATGACCAACAGATCGAGGGAGGTGATGCTCCCCCTCTATGCGGCACTGGTCAGGCTGCAGTTGGAGTACTGTGTCCAGTTTTGGGGGTTGCACTTCAAGAGGGACACGGAGGAGCTGGAGAGGGTTCAGAGGAGGGTCACTCGCATGGTTAGTGGTCTCCGTGAAAGACCCTATGAGGAGAGGTTGAGAGATCTGGATCTCTTCAGCCTTTACAAAAGACGGGTGAGGGGTGACCTTGTAGCCCCCTATAAATTTATCAGGGGAGGACAGCAGGGAATTGGGGATGCGCTGTTTACCAGAGCGCCCCAGGGAGTAACTAGAAATAATGGGTGCAAACTAGTGGAGAGCAGATTTAAGTTACACACTAGGAAGAAACTTTTACCATAAAGGCGGCCAGAGTCTGGAATGGGCTTCCAAGAGAGGTGGTACTATCACCCAACTTGGAGGTCTTCAAGAGGAGGCTTGACCATCACCTGGCTGGTGTCATCTGACCTCGGTCCTCTTTCCTGCCAGGGGCAGGGGTTGGACACGATGATCCATTGGGTGCCTTCTGACTCCATAATCTATGAATCTATGACCCCCCCACACACACACACACACTCAATATACAAGTCTAAGAAATTATTTTTGAGTTATTATGCGATCGCCTCTATACATACTAAACAAATACAAATCAAGACAAAAGTATTTTTTTGTAATAAAATTAAAATATGTAATAGCAGGTGTTTGATTTCTAGTGTATGATTTGGTTTTTTTCCTGGTTCTAAGATGGCAACCCCCCCTCCCAAAAAGGAATATTTTGGGGGCAAGGGGAGGGGCTTCCAAAACCAAAGGTCAGGCATTAGAGGTGGGACTTATGGTCCCAAGATGGGGATTACAGGGTGGGGCAACTTCAAGGGGTGAGACTACACGAGGCCCTTGACAGCTCACCAAACCTCCTTAAGCGGCCCTCCACCTGAAATAGTTGCCTTCCCTGCCTTCCCCTGCACAGCACTGTAACTACCAGCCCCAGCCCATGAGCCAACGCCTTTCCCACACTCCTCTAGACGCTGATCCACTGTGCCTTGCATTTCAGTCACTGCACAAAGTGGGCAGAGAGCAGTGCAAGAGTTTCTGTCCCCTCCTGGACAAGGGTGGAGGCTCAAGACCAGCTCCCTTCCAGAGCAGCTTCACTGTGTCACAAACCTGCTAACTTCCTCCTGGTGTGTCCCCCGCCCCCTGCCGCCTCCTCCATCTCTCTCTTGTCTGTCCAGGGGGGAGTTCAACATCTGTGGGTTGAAGAAGTGGTGCTAGGAAGTATGTAGCATTTTGGTGCTGAATGGGACTCAGATAACAACTCAGCTTCACTGGGCTGGTGACTGCAGGCTCAAAATCCCAGCCCTGCCCAGTGCCCCTGTGGATTTTCCCTCCATCGGGTCACTGTCTAGACCTGGAAAAGCCCCAGTCTGCCCCACTTAATCCAGTCTCAAGGCAGCAGTGTAGGAATATCCCATACATCATGCTCCCACCTGTGTTGCAGATCCTGCTACCATCCAGGGGTAGATCGGGGGGTGGGGGAGGGTGCAGTGGTACAGTTGCACTCCCCTTGGAGTCCTGCTCCAGCCAAGCTTTAAAACCTACTGCCTGGGAGGTACAGCAGCATTTCTATTCAGGCAGCAGCAAATGAGTCACTTTAATTCTTAGTTCATTATTATCTCCCTGATTCCTGCTATTCTCTCCTCACTCCACAGGTGTTAGCACCCTCTTTCCTTTGTAATGGCCTCACCATACAAACTATCCTTTCTTTTGCAACTCAGCTGTCTGTCAGCCATGGCTAGTGATGCCCTCTTCTATTTCACAGCCCTGAGCTCTAGCTACTTTGAGCTCTAGCTAAAAACCTTACCGTATGTGTGGTCACATTCACTCATGGGTGAAAACAATTGACAGTGAGGCATGTCAAGGGCCCTCAAGTCAAGAAGACTAGATTTTGTTTTATGAATCTGAATAAGAAACACATCTATCTATTATGACTACAGAGCTAGTGAAACAAGATCATTTGATGGTTGTTTGCCTAGTTATGGTTTCTTTCTTTTTAACTTAATATATAATCTAGCACAGGGGTAGCCAACCTGTAGCACACAGGTGCCACACGTGGCAGGGGCAACCTCGGGTGGGGCACATGGGAAACTGCGGAGGGGACAGGCAGCATCTTAGCAGATAGGGCAAGTTGCAGAACAGGACTGGCGTTACAGGTTGCTGATGGGGGTGACTGCGTGGGATGTCAGGACTACCAGGGGGATGCCGTACACACACGCACACGTGTGTGTGTGCGTGTGTGTGCGCGTGCGTAAGCACCCTGCATTCACGACAGAACTGGAGAAAATCATGTGATGCTGCACAACGCCACGTGTATCCAAAAATCCTAGATCCACCCATGGCACCATCACATCAACATTTTAATTATTGCTCGCCCAAGATGAATCAAAGCTGGCTTCCAATCCCTTGCCCACTACATTTCCCACCACAGCTGCCTTCGCCGCTTAGGCATCGCATGAAAAGCAGTTATTTTCATGGGGAAGAAGGAAGGGCAGCAGAGTTTGGGTACTTACAGTATAGATCACTTCTCCTTTTTCCTGCTCAAAAAGAAAGAATGAGATGAGTTACGAGGAACGGGAAGAAAAACAAGACAAACAGCCTCTGTCCCTCATGCATCCCTACATGTCATGCAGGAGAGCTTCCAGAGGAGGCCTGGCCCCCGGAAACACCTCCAACTTCCCCCAGCTCCACAGCTCAGCCCCAAATGGGAATTCTTGATTAACCAACAATACATCCCTGTAGCCTCCCTTCGCTCAGTGCCCATCAGCAAGGGTTTGTAATAGGCCGTACCCGATTCTGCTGGGAGATGTGAGGGGCTGGCTCTCTGGCCCGGGATCCTGAAATGGAGACAGTGATCAGAGCTCCCCTTCCACTGCCGTGTCCCCATGTACACAGGAGTGAGCACGTGGACGGGTCCCCAGTGCAAAAGTTTGTGTCCTGTATGAGCCACACACCCCGGGCTCAGGCTGCTTGTGGCGGGGGCCTGTCTACATCACTCCCCAGGCGGCAGAGCTCAGAGCCGACCTCCAGGCACAGGACAAGCCTTGGGGCCTGTGACGGCTGCAGCCTGGTCGTCCCACACAGGTGAGCCCGCTGGTGATGCGCAGGGAGCATCTGGAGGCCACGCGCTGTTTCTTACCCTGACTGGAAACGCAGTGGATCCAGATGAGACTCAGGGGCACCGTGACCAGGAGCAGGGCGCTGCCCGCTGCCACGACAGGGAGCATGCCGCAGGGTGCGGAGGGAGCTACAAGCGAGAAAAAAGACGGGTGTCCTGGGTCTTGCCCTGCTCCACTCTGCAGCAGCGGGGTCCAGTGGTCAGAGGACCCGAGAGAGCTGGGCTGTCCCTGGTGCTGCTGATCACCTGCAGGTTGGTTACCCCTCAACATCACTTCCCCTGCAGGGCTCTCACAAATGTGGCCCTTGATAATTTTTTCAAAGACCTTCCCCAGGATAGAAGTGAGGCTGACTGGCCTGTAGTTGCCAGGCTCTTCCTTCCGCCCCTTCTTGAAAATAGGGACCACATTGGCCCTTTTCCAGTCCTCAGGGACTTGGCCGGAGCACCAGGAGTCCTCAAACAGCCATGCCAAAGGCTCTGCAATGACACCAGCCAATTCCCTCAGCACCCGTGGATGAAGGTCATCCGGGCCCAATGACTTGGACATATCTAAGCCCTCCAGGTAATCCTTAACTATTAGAATATGCAATATAATTATGCTGTGCTTCCCTGCACAGCGACTGGAATGCACACTGTGAGAGAGCACAGGTTTGAAAAGAATCAAAATACACTAAACAAAACACGAATTTTGGGGGAGGAATAAATTGAAAGGAATCAATCAATGACTATAATAATAAAGGGGTATAGAAAGAAAGCAAAAGGTATTTCTGAATCCCACTTGCTCAGCTAGCAAGTAGGAAATGAATGGTAGCCTTTGTTGGCTAACACTGCTGAGCTTCCGGAAGACAGCTCAGTAACAGACCCCAAGGCAGAAAGCAGCTCAGTTCAAATGCTGCTGCTTTTTATGCTGTTGTTCCATCCCTCCCCCAGAGCACTGGGACTGGAAGGGACCTCAGGGAAGAATCACAGTCACTGGCCAGCTACACAGTCAATATCAGAGCAGTCCTTCCCTCCTCCTCCCCCCACCCCTCCTTACTTTCTGTTTCCTGAGAGGCAAGCCCAGCTCCAGCTTTGAAACTCAAAACTTTTTGAAAATTTTGAAATGTTTTGACTGCCCTCCTTTCATTTTGAGGCTGTTTCAAAGCCCTTAGTTTCATTTCTATTGCACCGTTTTGAGCTCAAAACCAGTCAAAACTGTCAAAATGAAACAGGCCTAGTAACTATTATACATATGCTACAGCAGAATGAAACCCAAAACAGCCTCTTCTTCTGGAAATTTGGGAGCAGTCTTTGCGGAGGGGTGGAAAGTTGGTGAGAATTGTGGCAGAATACCACCCCTGTCTCTCCCCAAACTCTGCTCTCTGACAATTTGGTTAACATGGTCACTGCAGAGGACAGACACCTTGGGCCCCATCTGCTTCAGGTAACCCTGAGTTGTAACCTGAGCTGGATACATTCCTGGAGGAGCGGGGAAACCTGCTTCCTCTGCCTACGTGACTGGCCTCACACACCGGGGTTGGGGCTTAAGCTCCATATTGTTCTAAGCAATGCCAACCTGACTGGGAGGGGGCTAAAAACCCTGCCACTCTACCCAGTAACCAGTCATGCATTTCAAATTGGCGGGCTGGGAGCCAACAGTTACTGCCCTTCTTTGGATCAGGTAAATGAGGTCATAAAGACTATAGAAGTGAAGGACTGCCCAGGAGAAGGGGCAGTAGCCACGATGAGAACTCACAGAGAAGCTGGACCATCTGAAACTCTTTCTCTTTTGAAACACATGATCAAGGAAATGTTTGCCTCCAGAGGGAATCTCCACCTGGCTCTGGGTGATAGCTGTGATCTAACTAGACATATAGCTTGCAGTAACTCAGATGTGTGATCAAAGGCTACCATGCCACTGTTTTCCCTAAGGTATTTCTCTGATATTGCTCTACCCTATACTCTATTACAAACCTACTCCTTTTACCCAATACAGTTCTCCTTTGTACCTAGCATGGGAGACTGATTGAGAGAGGGTCTAGATTATGCCTTGGGGTCCCCTTGGTTTGCCTGACTAAGGGAGACCACTATTTGTGCTTCAGACTAAGGGAAGCATCCAAAGTTCTTGCAGTGGGTCAAATACCCTCAAGGACTACTAGGCCTGTGTTCTCCGCAGGGCACAGGTCCAATATCAGTCCAGGCTCTGGGTGGTGAAAGCGTTACCCCCAGGCCTGCGGGTGTGCACCGGGAAAGGAGGTCAGCCAGAGCTGAGGTTCCCCCAGGGAGGCACTTGGAGCCTGGAAGGTAGTTGGGCGCAGTGAAGTGGGTGGCTCAATGCAAAAGTATCCCCTACTGGCCCGCCACACAATCAACCCTCAGCTTGGTTCCTAGATGAGTTTCACCCTATGTTGCTTGTAGTGACATTGTATAACTCCTAGCGATGAATGTCATACTGGTCCTAGATGCAAGTATCAACCCAGTGTTTTACACGCATTCTCCACCCCCACAGGACAGGCCACCAGCTGGTCCTTGTCATGACCAGGAGGCAAGTGCCTGATGGATGCCTGGCCCCAATCCCCAGCTGTTCCCAGCGAGCCCTTCGCCTTCAAGGGATTGTGTCATAAGACAGCAGCTGCCTGCCTTCTCCCAGCACCCCTCAAGGGGACACCCCCTTGTTAGACTGCCACCCTCTGCTGGGTTCATGGTGTAGAACTGCTGTGTCCATGAACACCAAGGGCCCCCAGAGGCTGAGGGGGTATGGTGAGCTCCCCCAGGTGGTGGCAGCAGTGGCAGCAGCAGGGGCATGGCTGCGGCAAGCAGCCAGCTCCCACAGATGGCCACGGCAGTGTCTCTTATCTGTTGAGGTGCCCCCAGGGAGGCACTAGGAGCCTGCAAGGTAGTTGGGCGCAGTCAGGTGGGTGGTTCAATGCAGGAGCATTGCGCAGGAGCAAAGTGCTGTTCTCATTCAGCACCGAGAACTGTGGGGTACTGAACTCAGGTGGGCTCTCCGGTCTGTGCTACCCAGAAGTCATGCGAGATCTCTCCTCTTGTGTGTTGTAGACAGAATATGCAGCTGTGAGCCATGGTGGCAGAAATGCTCCTGCATGACTGACATGTTCACATGTATACCCTTGAAATAAAAAGCGTGGGGACACGCATGTCGATGAGGGAGAGACACATAAGATGGGACATGGTTTTTATTAGGGAACACGTACAGGCAGTTCTGGGCCAAGAAGTCAGCCTCACACTGGCTGCCAGTGAGGCTAAGCGGGGAGCATGCATATTCCATGCAGGGTCCCGCCATCCTGCCTGACCACCCCAAGTCCCCCAGACCTGGGCCTGCACACGCCAGGGGCTGCAAGGTCTCCCCGCAGACTGCAGTCCCCTCGGCCGTGTTGCCTGTCTCACGGCAGGAAACCTCCCGACTCTATGTGCCCAAGGTTGGGATCTCCTTTTCTTGGTGTCTGGAGCAGGGGGCAGAGTTCATCCCTCCAGTTGCACGGGGAAGCTGGTCTGGCACAGAACATCCCAGAGGCAAGGATCAGTGAAAGCCACGGAGCAGCAGTTAAGGGAACAGGAGCCAGCAGCTTGGCAGGGGCCAGCTGGGGGTTTCCAGGCCCCATTCCTCTGTGCTTCAGCCCCTTCCACAGGGGCTCAATCCGGGTTCTCCAGTGGTGCTGGGACCATGCTGTGGCTGGGCACAAACTCCCTGACTTTGTCTGGGGAAGTATCAGGTCCCAGCCAGAGCAAGTCCGTTCTGGGCTGAGTATGGAAGGAGGTGGCACTTTCCAATCGGGTGCTAGGATGTCTATGAAAGCTCTTTGCATAAACTGGGCATCCAGGACCCCAGGCACCACGCAGTTGGGAACTGTGTGCGTGGTGGGTAACGGGACTGACAACAGGTCTTAGTGCTGCTTTCAGCCCTTCACGGAGCAGGGAGAAGGGGCCAAAGGGACCCGAGATGTACATCCTCCCTCTGCAGAACTGCAGGGGCCGCAACACTGAATAGGCACCCGCTGCCCCTGCTGAGCAGCCCTTTAGCGCAGCTCACACCGCTCCACACTCAGGGCTGCTTTCTGCCCTGGGGAAGCATCCTGGAGCTGAGCAAATCAGCAGGCCTGAGTCCTGCACCTTCTAGCCATTGCTGTCCCCTCTCCCAAGAGGTCCCCGGCTTGTGGGAGGGCTGGGATACACAGGTTACCTGAACTGGAGCAACCACACGTCCAGAAGGAGGTCAGAGATACCATCAGCAGCACCAGGAGACCCACCGCCGTGTAGCGCACGGCCTCCTGCCTGCACCCGCTGCGAGGGGCTGGGGAAGAAGGTGACATCAGAGGACCAACAGAAGCTGAGACCTGTTGGCTTAGAAAACGGTATTTAAAGGTTTGTTTTTCAGTTAATGGCTTATAAGCATATGTATATTCATTAGAATGGTTCAGGATGGGCAGCAGGAGTTAACTGATTTCTGAAAAGACTGGGTCTCACATTCAGTGTCTGACAGAACAGGGCCAATGGCTATACACACAGTCTGAGAAACCGGGGGCATGTACAATACTGTTCCATAACATGGGATAAGGTGGCACCAGCTAACAAGGCCCCAGAGCAGCGGGGCCTGAGTCCTGGTTTTGGGGGAGCAAACCAAACTAGAAGGCCCAGGAAGACCAAACTCGTATGTGTGCATGCGATGAGCTGCATGGAAATGAAACAAACACAGAGGGACCAACCAGCGACAGCGATGAATGAAGTCATCAGGAGGGAAGGAGAATACAAAAGCAGAGACTTGAGAGTAACAAAGCCTCCCTCCTCCCTGACCCTCCACCACCCAGGTCTCTCCTACCTGTCCTTCCCCCTTCTCATCCCTGAGAGGGGCCCCCACCCCCAAGGCAGGGTCCCCGAGGCCACCATGGACAGAGGGCACACCAAAACTCAGCTGAGCAACTGAGGGGGGTGAAGCCAGAGCAACTTATTTCCTCGGAAGCTTTTGCTGCTGTAAGACGCCAGCACGTGCACTAGTTCTGAAAGGATTGCTACACGACGAAGACTACAGAGGGTGGAGATGGGCTTTTCTCTGTGGTGCAGAGGACAGGACTAGAAGCAGCAGCCGCAAGCTGCAGCAGGGAACAGGGAGGTTGGAGATGAGGAAGAACTTTCTGACTCGGAGGGTGGTCGAACGCTGAACAGGCACCTAGAGACCCTGTGGGGTCTCCGTCCCTGGAAGTGCTCAAGAGCAGGCTGGACGGACCCTTGGCCTGAACGGTGCAGTCAGGGCTGATCCTGCCTGGAGCAGGAGCTGGACTAGCTGTGACTCTGTGAGGTCTTTGGGCGCAGCGAATTGCTAAGACAGCATTCAGCAAGGGCTGCAATTTATTGATTTGGCCTCTGCAAAGATGTGCCTTGCTATTGTTACTTGTGGTTCAGTATGTGAGAAAGCTAATGGGTGCAAGTAGATCCCTTCCAGATAAGTGAGCTTGAGAAAACACCATAACAGGAAAAACAGAGCTGACCACTGTGTCACTAGCCAGTCGTATAGACCTACAGCAGTGCAATGCACACACTGAGACTGACCACAAAGGCAGGTCTGGCTCAGGTGTGACCGTTAGCCTGGGCACAGCGGGTTATGAAATCGGTACGTGGGAGGGAGAATGCAGTGGTTGTTCCTTCTTTCAAGCTTAATATAGCAATTAAAATGCACAAATAAAGTCACTACCGCTGCTTTCTGGCTCTGAGGCCAGATCACAGTACTGGCGAGAGGCTGCGGCTCCAGCTGACGTCTGTGCAACTATAATGCTTTCTACCAGCCACCGCCTGCTGCTGCTGCAGTTCAGTTGTTTTGTATCAGCAAAGACCTACCCTACAGCTGAAGTACAACTGGGGAAAATAAAGTACCTTTCATTTTATTTCAGTTCACAAAGGAAATATAAGCAGAAGCATCGCGGCCCTTGATTGCTCTGCTGTACATCTCTGAAATAAGAGAGACTTTCAACTTTTAATTTAATTAAAGAAACTGAATGGGAGTGACAGGGCTACCAGAGATGGCAGCTGCAAGGTGCCTGAAAAAAGAGTCTACACAGCCAGAGACAGCACAGGCCTTAGCACATGGGTCTGAAATGCTTCTGTATCATGGTTATATCCTTAGCAAATTAATCCTGTCCAGACAAACACCTGGGGCAGGATGGCAATAGACCTTTCCCTAGCTATATAACTGAGAAAGTCATTATTAAAATGACCCCTTTTACTTCATTTAACAGCCTGGGAAAAAGTCACTCCCTAAAATCACTGACTGGTTTCCAAAGTACGTTTGGGAAGTTTTAGCAATGGGAAAGTTGTGCTCAAGCTGTTTTTGGCAAATTCAGATTCATGAATACAGTGTTAAAGTCCCCTTTCACCACCCTCCCCACCTTGATCAGGGGTCTCAGCACTGCCCCTCCAGAAGCTGCCTCCAAACGTGTCCCTCTCTGCTCTTTCCGCTCTCCGCAGGAGGAGATGCAGGCGGCCGAGCACTGTGATGTGCAAGAGCCTGGGACTGCCCTGCTCATGTCACCGGATGTTGTCACCTCCGGCGGTGGGCAGAAATGAGACTGTTTGACCTGGAGGTCTAACAAAGCACGTTCAGCTCTCAGAGGTGTAGGAATCGCTACCAGCACGCTCCCACACCGCTCTGCTATTTAAAAGAATCACCTTCTGGCCAGCTAGTTTGTCTTAAGCCCGATGACTCAAAGGCGATGCCTCCTTCGTGTATCAAGGGTGAGCACATGTACGTGCACACGGCTACTTCTCTGGGTGAAGTGCAGTGTACCCAGTTGACGAGCAAGGCAGGAGCCCAGTTTGCCTGGAGTTGGAGCCCAGCTTGGCTGCTTCAATCAGCCAGGTCTGAAATATAGCAAGAGACTTGGCTGCGCCCTACATAACTTCTAGCTAGGTTCAGTGTGACAGGGTCATGGGGTGAGATCCAGTGATGTGAAGGGAGGACAAGGCCCACGAGGACAGAGGTAGCAAAGCCCATGCAGTGGGGTCCAGGGTGCAGCTGCAGTGCACTGCCATCCAGCTGCCTCCAGCTGTTAGAGCCCCAGGCCAGGCACCTTACATCTGGCCTGCAGACCACAACTAAGGATTCAGGATGCAGAAGGATGATAATAAGGCTAGGATTGTTTCCCAGGCACAGAGAAGGTTTTGGTTACACCACTTCCATTTTTAGTGTTGTGCTCAGGTGGAGGGAAGCCACCACAGTCCTTTCTGTCCCAGGCACAGCCCGAGGGATCCTCCAGCCCAGGGGCTTCCACAGCAAGTCCTTGCATGTCGAGATGCTGAACAAACCTGCAACCTGTGCAATTCAATTCACTGAAGTCCAGTGAGGTCAATCCAATTCACCTGCTCCGTGGATGCTTGTCCACAGCATGCTCATCTTGTACATTCAATGTACCTGTAGCAAGGCAAGGACCAACTTAGACTGCAAGTCGAAAAAGGACAGCTGGCTTCATGGAACAGTCTCATGCTCATTATTTTTTAATGTTAAGGACAGAAATGGAGCTGCAGTGAGCAGTGTGAGACGGACAAGGTAGAGGGGAAGGAAGAACAAGGACAGTCAAAGTCAGCCCCGCTCACATACCCAGACACATGGTGTACAGGCACTTACAGGGACTTGTGTCTTCAGCGGGGGCTTTAGAGCGGTGGGTGCAGGTTATATCCTCACCACGTATATCCATAGGGCTGTGTGAGCATCACTGGAGCAGGGTAGAGAGGCCCTGGCCTTGCTCCCCTGTGCTGGAAGCATCTCAGTGAGATGAGAGGACACTGGGTTGGGATTCAGTGGGCTGCTGGTTTGCTACAGGGGGGGCTGAAACAATTCTTCTTACAATAAACCCCAGTCTTGTCAGATATTCTTGACCAGGGGGTGAGAAGGAGCAAATCTCTTGGTGTGTTAGAGGTCAGTGCCCTACCTATCAGCGCCCTCCTCTTGTAGACATGCCCCCTCCAAGTTGAGACAGTAAACAGGTCTCCCTCCCACGTGACCCAGGCTTTCAGAAAGAAGAGACCCAACGAGCAGCCTCACAGCATCCTCCCAGCGCTGAAGAGACCACACCATGTCCTGCCCCTGGGCTGGGATCCTGCTCCTCGCCCTGCAGGGTAAGTCCTTCAGCTCCATGGTCTTTTCTCCCCACATAAGAACAATTCCCGTGTGCACAGGGACGTCCTGGCAGGATGGAAACACCCGGCTGGGCTGCACGGGAGAGACAGAGATGGGAGAGTTACAGGTGCCAGTCCCTGAGGCACGTAATACAATGATGTGTGTGTTAAAAAGCCCCTTGGGGAACAGTGTAGGCTGTGACTGCCAAAGTACAGAGCTCTTTTTAGCATCTGCTTTATCTTCCTGTACTTTGTAACAACTGCTGGGATCTCGCCTGTACTTGGAGAAGGTTGTTTGCAGCTGGAGTCTCAAGTAACAAAGGATAGGAAAAGCCTCAAAGAAAATGTTGGAAACACGAGGCACTTTAATTCTTAGAGTGGTGATTTCAGGTAAGCCAGAGGGAAACATCCCATACCTCTGCAGGAGCAGTAGGGTGGAAATGTAAGTGGATGCTTTCTTTCCATGTGCGCACCAAATGATCCTTGTCTGTGTGTAGTCCAAGCTGGGTGTGATGATGTTGTCCTGGATGCTGGAACAAGGACAATTTTCAGCCCAACCTGCTGCACTTCTCATTTGTAATTTCCCTCTGGGACACAGCAATTGTATTGAAATAGAGAACTGAAAGGCGCTCCAAAGGCTTTTGGGGCTTGTATGAGGGCTGTTTCAGCAGCAGGCAAGGGGTGGTGTGATACATCTTGGAGACATTCGTGGTTGTGTTTGTCCTTGGCAGAAATGAGAAAGCAGATCTCTGCATCGGGGGAAAAAGCTAAGTCTGGGGCTCAGGACGAAAAAGTCAATTTGGCTCCTCTCTGACAACTCCCAGGTGGGGAGCATTGGTGCTCCACGTATGGAGAATAAGGGTCACAATTAAATAGGATCCTCCTTTCTGCATTTACTACTTGATATTACTGCATTTTAATTGTTCTTTACCTCTCATCCAATATTATGCTCCATTTCACTTCTGTTCACATGAGTCGAGTAGGTCATTGTCTTGTGTGCTGTCGCCACTAGCCCCAAAATACATGGTTCATTCTACTGTGTCACTTTAGTGCAAGCTGTAAATACACCGGGATGTTGCAGCGGGGGAGCTGACTGCACTGGTCCCCCCCATGCATACACCGCGCTTTCCTCTGCAGTGGCGGCTTCCCAAGAGGGGCTGTGGCTGCAGCAAAGCCCAGCAGAGATCTGGACGACCCCGGGACAGACTGCGGAGCTGAACTGCACTGTTTTACACCAACAGCATTTATATCCTGGTACAAAGAGCGTCAGGATGGCAGTCTGCAGTGGGTTGCCCAGAGTGGTAAATATGTAGAAGCAAAAGGAAGATACTCAAGTAAAGTGAGCAGCACCGGGAAAACGCACTCTCTAGTCATCAGCCAGCTACAGGAGGAGGATTCTGGGCTCTATTATTGTGGCCTCGATGTTGCTATACACAGCAGCTTTGGGAACGGGACCAGGCTGATCGTCTCCGGTGAGTTTCCAACAAGTCAGAAATTGTCAGTCCCCTTTTGGACAACTCTGCCCCAGCATCAGCTGCAGGCTGGGACTGAGCTCAGGGCTAGCAGGGGCCAGGCAGTGCCCAGGGCAGGGGGTTGCACCATAAGACCTGGGCTCTGATTGTCACTCAACGAACCCAGGATTTCAACCATCTCAGCTCCCATATGCGAGCCCAAAGACACAGCTGGCATGTTCAAACTGGGCAGCCCCCAGCACAGGGAGCTGGGTCCTGGACACCAGGGAGAAATCTCCCCCAGAGCCCCTGTCCCGCAGGCTCCCTCTCCAGCCTGTGGAGGGTCCCATGTGAAGGCTCATGTCATGGTTCAGTCTGCACCAGGCAGTTTCCCCCTCGGCCCATGGTGTGGTAGGGAGCGAGCACCCCACTGTGTTCCTGGTTGCGGATTCCCCCGACACCCCATCCAGAGACCCAAAGGAAAGGGAGGGGGCAGGAACCGTGTGGGCTGGGCCCTGGAGCTGGCCCTCAGGCACACAGGAAGAAATCCAGTGGGGAGATATCGACTGACAGCTCCTGTGCTGCGGTGGTCCTTCCCAGCTCTCACAGCAGTTGTGGAAATGGAGGCACACAAAAGAGTGGCCAATAGCTCTCCAGGGGCATTGAGGAAGTTCATGGCTGGAAGGTTTCTCTGTCTCCCTGGCTCAGGTTCTTTCCACCAGACCAGGTCTCCCTCTGTGACCTGTGACCCAGGCAACCACTGCTGGGACCAAGACAAGAAACCCTGAGCAAAAGAGCATCTCAGCACTTTTGCAGAGCCTGGGTAGACATGAGATGCCCTGTGGGGAATAGCCCATGTCCCTCCAGCCTCTGGTCCTGATGTTCCCGCTCTTGTGCAGGTGCCCCCCAGCCCAGCCTTACCATCCTGGTGCCTTCCCCACCAGAGGAGGCCGAACGCCCAGACCCCGTCCCCCTGCTCTGCCTGCTCTCCCCGCGTGCTCGGGGCTGGGGGGCAGCTGTCTGGGACCTCGGGGAGGGGTTTCCAGGGCAAACAGACACAGGAGTCCTGGATGGAGAAGGCGCATGGAGCCTGACGGCAGTCCCCAGAGAGAGGTGGGACACGGGGACGTGCTGCACCTGCATCACCAGAGAGGAGGAAACCAAGAGAAACATCAGCTGTCTGGTGGCCAAGGGCATGGGCACTGCATCAGAGGGTAGGTGAGGCCTGTCCCTAGGCATCACCCCCACTGCTCACAACAGCCTCTGGAAATGGGCTCTTTGTCCTCTTCAAGCTGCAGGCTCTAAGCCAGGGGCAGGCAACTATTTTGGGTGGAGGGCCACTTACCGAGTTTAGGCAAGCTGTCGAGGGCCGCATTTCCCTTTCCTGTGCAGGGGAGCAGGAACAGCCCCATGGTCTCATGATTGGAGGGTGGGCAGGCGCTGGGTGGGCCTTGCTGCTGGGTCCTGCCACCGGCTTCACCTAGGTACCACTGCCCCTGGCTCCTATTATCTTTGACAGGCAGCCAGGAGCAAAGAAATATTAATTTTCTAAAATTTTTAGGGGCCCCGCAGGCTAGATAAAGTGTCCTGGCAGTCTGGATCCAGCCCCTGGGCTGTATTTTGCCCACCCCGGCTCTAAGCCTTGCTCTCAGCATCTCCTCTCCCCACAGGGCCCTGCTGGGCTGTGCATTGGGTGGGGCTGCCCTGTGTATGCCTCCTCCTGCTGATCCAGGTCCTCATCCTGCTCTCCACCAAGTGTCCCCCCACAGGTAAGGGCCACAGCCTGCTCTAGGGTCAAGCCCCTGGCCCCATTCCTGCCCTGCTAATGGCTCCTGCTCTGCTTCCTTCAGCAGGTAGAGTGGCAACACCAAGAAGTGATGTGCACCCGCGCCAGAGCCCAGAGGTAACTGCTTCTCCAGCTGTGTCAAAAAGATGCTCAGAACTGGGCTCTGGGCTCATCCTGGCCTGGTACCTCCAGGTCATCTCTTGAGGAACTCAGTGTAGTCACTGCAGAGGTCAATGTGTGGGGTATTGCAAAAGGAAATCCAGGCCGGGGCATTTCTGACTCTGAAAAACGTCCCAGGAAGCAGGGGAATGGGTGGGGCCGTGTGATCTAATGGGACCAATCAACCTTAGCAGTGAGGGCAGGACACCTGAGTCCCCTCTCTGGCTCAGCCTTCTCTTGTGGAGGCTGAACAGGTTCCGGTCCTGCAGTCTGTCATTGTAGGGTCTGCCCTGCTGTCCCCGGATCACGCGGGTGGCCTCCTCTGGCCCCTCTCAGTGTTGTCCACATCCCTCCTGAAATGGGGCGCACAGAACTGGACGCAGTACTCCAGCTGTGGCCTGACCAGTGTTGTGTAGAGGGGGAGGATCACCTCCTTGGCCCTACTTGAGATGCACCTGTGGATGCATGACAAGGTGCGGTTAGCCCTGCCATCCCTGACCTCGCATTGTCGGCCCGTGTTCATCTTGGAGTCAATAATGACTCCAAGATCCCTTTCTGCCTCCGTGCTCTCAAGAAGGGAGTTTCCCATCTTATAAGTGTGCTGCTGGTTACTACTGCCCACGTGCAGCACCCTGCACTTGTCAGTATTGAAATGCATCCCTGTAACCTATCCAGGTCTTGCTGCAGTCATTCCTTCCCTGCTAGTGTGCTCACCTCACCCCAAACTTTGGTATCATCAGCAAATTTAAACAGGGTGCTTTTCACCCCGTTGTCCAAATCGGTGATAAAGAGATTGAACAGCGCGGGCCCAAGGACCGAGCTCTGGGGCACTCCACTGCCAAGTCCCCCCAGGTCAAATATGACCACCGCCACCCTCTGAGTGCGACCCTTCAGCCAATCTGCGATCCATCTGACTGTGTAGGCATCAATGCCACAGTTGCCCAATTTTTTAATGAGGATGGGTTGGGAGACGGTGTCAAAGGCCTTGCTGAAGTCCAGAAAGACTATGTCCATGGCAACACCTGCATCCAATCCTTTTGTGACCTGATCATAAAAGGCAATCAGGTTGGTCTGACAGGACCTCCCCCTAATGAAACTGTGCTGGTTGCCCTTAAGCATCATCCCTAAAGCCAGCCCATCACAGATGTGCTCCTTAATGATCTTCTCAAAGAGTTTCCCTAGGATAGAGGTAAGACTGACAGGCCTATAGTTGCCCGGGTCCTCCCTCCTCCCTTTTTTAAAGATGGGGACCACATTAGCTACCTTCCAGTCATCTGGCACCTGGCCTGAGCACCACAAGTGCTCGTAAAGCCATGCCAAGGGCCCTGCAATAACCCCTGCTAGCTCCCTCAACACCCTGGGGTGGAGAGCATCTGGACCCGCTGACTTGAACACGTCCAGCCCCTCCAGAAGCTCTCTAGCCCGGTCCTCCCCAACCTGAGGTCTGGAGGCATTCCCCTCGAGTCCGTCTGGCATCATGGTGGGGAAGTCCCAGTCCCTGCCCAAGAAAACGGAGGTGAAGAATTGGTTAAAGAGGTCTGCTTTCTCCTCTGGCGCAACCACCATTGCCCAGTGTATCTTGCAGGGGCCCCACATTTCCCGGTGCTTTCTTCATCCTCCCTATATATTTGAAAAAGGACTTTTTGTTATCTTTGATCTTGGACGCTAGTCCTAGCTCTATGTCCACCTTAGCTTTCCTGACAGCCCCCCTACAGGCCCGAGCAGAGGAGCACTCCTCTTTGGAGATAGCATCCCCCTTCCACCGGGTGTACACCGCCTTTTTGGCAATCAGGCATTCCCGGATGCCCTTGGTGAGCCAGTGGGGCTTTCAGGCACTCTTGCCCCCCCTTGCTTCTTGTTGGGATGGTCACCCCTTGGGCCCTGAGTATCGTCTCCTTAAGGAACGACCACTCATCTTGGGCACTGATTTCCCCTGCCCTCGAGAACCCCAGTGCCTCTCCCACTCATCTCCTCAACTCGTTGAAGCTGGCCCTCTTGAAGTTGAAGGCTACCGCTTTGCTGCAGGCCCTTGACACTCTGCACTGGATGATGAATTCCAGCAAGCGATGATTGCTGTCACCCGGGTGGTCAAGGACCTGGAGGCCCCTTACCAGGTTGTCGCCTGTGGCCAGGACCAGGTCCAACAGGGCATTTCCTTTGGTGGGGCTGTGCACCTCCTGAATTAAGTGGAGGTCCTGTATCTCGGCCAGGAGTCTCCTGGAACAGTCCCGCCTGGCTGACTGTTCCTCCCAGCAGATGTCCGGATAATTTAAATCTCCCATAACAACTACATTCCTTGCCTTAAGTGCCGCTGCAAGCTGGCTAACTCTGGGTCTGAGAAGCTTGTGGAGAAATCCTGGCCACTCTCTGGGCACCAGGTTCCCCTCCCACTTGCATTGTCTTCACGTAGCACAATCCTTATCCGGTGCTCATACAGCACCAAGCACTGTGGGGCGCTGAGCTCAGCCGGGGTCTCCAGACTGTGCGACCCACAACTGATGCAAGATCTCTCCTCTTCTGTGTTGCAGACAGAATATGCAGCCCTGAGACCCAGCGGCAGAAATGCTCCTGTGTGACTGATGTGTTTACAGGTTCACCCTTAAAATAAAAAGTATGGGCACACACATGCGCATGAGGGATAGACACATGAAGCCAAGCAGCTGCCCATTTCATGAGTGTGAGGGGGAGAGGGCAGGCTGGCCATCAGACAGAAGAGGTCCCCTTCTTGGCCCCTGTGTTTTGTGGCCAGAACCAAATATTATCAGGATGGAAACAGTACAAGGGGCAAGACATGGTGTTTATTAGGCAACAGAAACACGCAACTTTGGGCCAGGAAGTCAGCCTCACACTGCCTGCTGGTGAGGCCGAGCAGGGAGTGCGCGTGCCCCATGCAGGCTCCCGCCATCCTGCCCCACCGCCACGGGTCCCCCCGGCCTAGGCCCCGCGCACACCGGAGGCTGCAACGTCTCCGCGCAGACTGCAGTCACCCTGGCCGCACCGCCTGTGTCTCGCGGCAGGAAACCTCCCACCTCCCGGTGCCCGTGGTCGGGATCTCCTGCTCTGGATCCCTAGAGCGGGGGCAGAGTTCGTCCCTGCAGTCGCGCTGCGGAGCGGGTCTGGCGAACATCCCCGGGCAGCAAGAACCAGCGAACGCCACGGAGCAGCGGCGAAGGCAGCAAGAGGCAGCCGCTCGGCAGGGTCCAGCTGGGGGTTTCCAGGCCCGATTCCTTTGTGCTCGAGACTTCCCCTGTTTCCCTTCCACGGGGGCTGCATCCGGGTCCCCCAGCGGTGCCGGGATCACGCTGTGGCTGGGCACAAACTGCCCAACCCTGTGTGACCCCAGGGGCAGCATCAGAGCCCAGCCAGAGCGAGTCTGTGCCAGGCTGGGCCTGGCAGGAGGTGGCACTTTCCCATCGGGTGTGAGGATTTCTATGAAACCTCTTTGCATGAACTGGGCATCTACTGGGGCTTTCCGGACCCCGGGCACCGCGTGGCTGGGAATTCTGTGCATGGTGGGTAATGGGATTGACAGCAAGTCTTAGCACCCCGTCAGCCCCTCAAAGAGCTGGGAGAAGGGGCCAAAGGGACCCAAGGTGTAAATTCTCCCTCAGAAGAACTGCAGGGGCTGCATCCCTGAATGGACGCCTGCTGCCCCCACTGAGCAGCCCTTTAGCACAGCTCACACAGTCCACACCCAGGGCTGCTTTCTGCCCCGGGGCAGCGTCCTGGAGCTGAGGGAATGAGCAGGCCTGAGTCCTGCAGCTCCTAGCATCGCTGCCCCTGCCCCCAGCTGAATGGCCCCAGGGATCCCCCTTGCAGCCTGGGAATGATCCTGTCCCATACAGGAGATTCGAACTGGTCTCTGTTGGGTTCAGCCCTGGGAAAGCATTGTGGTGGGCCAGTAAGGGGCGCCCCTGCGTTGAGCTGCCCACCTCCCTGCGCCCGACCACCTGCCAGGCTCCGAGAGCCTCCCTGGGGCGCCTCGCGTCCGGCTGACCCCTCTCCCAGAGCACACTCGCTAGCCTGGGGGTAACGTCGCCGCCACCACCCCGAGAAGAGACTGTCCTCGGGGGGTCCTCGGGGAAACACAGGCCTAAGAGTCCTACAGGTACTCGACCCAGTACAGGCTCTTGGGGCACTTCCCCAAGTCAGGGGACAAAAAGTAAAATCTCCCTTAGTCCGCAGACCTAAGGGGTCTCTTAGGCGTAATTTAGACCCACCCCTCAATAAGTCTCCCACACCGGTCACAAAGGAGAGCTGTATTGATTACAGGGGGTAGGGGAAACTAGGGTACAGGATTGAGCAATATCTTAGAAATCCTAAAGAGCAAACAGTCTGGCTGAGGTAGCCTTTCAATCATGCATTTGAGTTACTGCCAGCTAGATATCTACTCAGATCTCGAGTAGCGTACTCACAAGCATCTTCCAAAGGCCGGTGCCGTTTCCCTTTGGAGGCAGGCCTTTCCTAGCCCGTGAGTTTGGGGGAGAGAGTCAATTTTAGATGGTAAAGCTCCTCTGTGTCCCCCGCATGGCTGCTGCTTCACCTCATGGCCGAAGACACCGCCTCCTAGCCCATCCTAACCTATATAGCCCCCGTGACCTCATTCACCTGGTCCAGTAGAGGCCAGCCCCGGTTGGCTGTCGGCCAACCAATTTGAAATACATCACCTGTTACCGGGCAGATTCCAGCCCACCAGGTAGGAGCCCCTCACCCAGGTGGCGGATGCCAGTCACGTGGGCAGAGGGAGCGGGTTCCCCCCTCCCTCGAGAATGCAGCCAGCTCAGGTCACCCAAAGAGACAGGCTGAGGTGTGAATCCTCTGTGCTGGGCCTATTTTAATCTCATTGTCACAGGGCAGAGAATTTGGGGAGAAACCAAGGTGGCTTTCTGCCCCAAGCATCGGCTCTCCAGGCTGGGCTTGAGATGGGGCTCCCTGCTGCAGAGATGCGGGGGAGTTGAGAGGGATCACGATTGTTCAAGTCAGGCAGACAGGACCCAGCGAGCTGCTCTCAGTGTGGGGCTGCCTGGGAGCATGGCCCAGGATTCACGGCTGTGGAGCCAAGAGGTCCCCAGGCTGTGGGAGGGCTGGGACGTGCAGGTTACCTGGACTGGAGCAGCCGCACATCCAGAGGGAGATCAGAGATACCATCAGCAGCACCAGGAGACCCACCACCATGTAGCGCACGGCCTCCTGCCTGCACCCGCTGCGAAGGGCTGGGGAGGAAGAGGAGAGCAGGGGGGCATCAGGAGCTGACCCTGCCTTGTTTTGTCCTTGAACCCTTCAGGTTGCAGTTTCCAAAATTCCCAAATCCCTTCTCTGCCCCCCAGGATCCAGTCTCATCCCTCAGAGGAGGAGGCTGGAGCCCATATGTGTCTGGGCCTTTTCCTGGGGACGGGCACTGCAGGGTGCAGGTTTGCCCATGATCAGCCTCACCCCGCAGGGCCCACTGTCCCCCTCGGCCTGCCTGCCCCTTGCCCATTCATATGTCACTCACTACAGAGGCTCCCATCCCTCCTTGACTCTTCCTTCCTCTCTGCTGCTCTCTGCTTTGCTCAAGCAGTCACAGCTTCTGATGGCAGGCAAGGGGGACACATACAATAAAAGGAGGTTGCTGGAAACACGGGGCCATGCCCCACTCTCCTGTCCACCACATGCCCTTCGCTCAGAACTTTATGCTGTCTTCAGCCTCTGCTGCTCTCCGCCTCTCCCTTCAGCTTCAGCCCCCGCCTGAGAGATCCTGCCCTGGCAGGGCTAGTATCAGTACCCTCATAACATGCTGGATGCACATGCTATGTTGGGACACCTGTGCAACATTGCATCTGCCCCTGCTCAACAATCCCCATCCATCCATCCACTTATTCATCTGTGCTTCTAAATACATGTCCATAACTTCCACCCAATCCCAGTTTCCCCATCAGTTTTTTACCCCTCTAATTGCAGCCAAGTGGCTCTTACTGGGAGTCTGCTGCCTGTCCTAGAGGACTGAGGTCTCTCTGAGACCCACAACCAAAGACATGATCACTCACGCTTCCTGAACCAGGCGCTTCTCTGAACTCTGCTGCCAGAGGAGTTGAACCAGACCTCACAGGTGACAGCCGCGGCGCTGGCCCAGGTGGCCACAGGGACGCTGATGTGATTAATGAGCATTAAGGCTCCATCCTTTCCCTTCACTGACCGGGTCAGCTGCTGCTCCTGAGAAGCCCCAGAAATAGTCCAGGCAACGTGCACTGGATTGGAGACGCCACGGACCAGACAGGCCAGATCAGCCGTCCCTGAGAGGTCGGTCCCCTGGGGAGACGCAGCAAGGAGCAGCACGGAGGCGCTGGGGGTGTAACTGTCTGAGCAGAAGAGAGCAGAGGATTTACTGATCCCCCCCATGTCTCACACGCGGCAAGGCTACCAGCTGCCCGGGCACGTGAGGGCCTGACTGGGCTCCCAGGGAGGGTTTTGCACTCCTATAAAGCCCATGCAGGCATCCAGGCATAACTGCCCAGCCCGGAGGTCACAGCTCACAGTGAGGGATGCATTTTGCATAAGAAGTCTGCCCGTGGAAGGGATCAGGTTTGCCAGGTACATCTGAGACTGTGGGTTCAGATCCATTGTGGCCATGAGAGTCACTTAAGGAGGATTTTAAAAGAAAACCCCAGTTGTCTCTGCCACTATGAGCCTTTTAAATGTAATTCTCCCCCAAACCAAGCACTAGAAACCTGCAGGACCTCCCTCCTCAGCACCTCTGTCTCCTTCAGCCCAGTGTCCCACTTCCCAGCCAAATGGGCTTTCCAAGCTGTCCGTGTCTCTCCTTTGCCAGGCATTCAGGGTCAGTTTTTTCCCTTACCTCCAACTATCAGCCTGGATCCATTGCCAAAAACCAGGTAAGAGCTCCACCTAACAGCACAGTAATAAATGCCAGAGTCGTTGTGCTCGATGCTGGAGATTTCCAGGGTCAGGCCGTGTTTGTCAAGCCTGCAGGCAAACCTGCTCTTGGTCTTGTCATCCAGGCATTTCCTGACAGTGGTGGGTGCCTTCCCTTCCCTTCTCAGGTACCAGTAATATTTGCCTGTCCCTCCCGCCACTGGTTCTCCAGGAGAGCACTGGATCTCTGCGGTGCCGCCGGCTTCAGCAAACAGGACCGGTGGAGTCTGGTGCAGGGATAACGGTGCCCCCAAGGCTGCAGAAAGAAAACAAGTGCTACAGTCGTCAGCCTCCCGTCCCCTCCTACAAACCCAGCAGGCATCAAGCTAACCCGATGCCTGCAAGTCAAACGCCAGCACTCGCTCTCGCATCTGCCTCAGCCTCTCTCCCATCACAACGAGGGATGTGCTCAGGGGCAGGCTGCTTCCTCCCATCTAGAGGCTTGATGCTGTGACACTGGAGGGGTTTTACCCAGGGCAGACAGGAGCAGGCATCCTGCGACCAGCATCTCGAGACAGGACTGAAGAAAGACAGTCCTGCAGAGTCAGCTCCAGGCGCCGTCTGCTCCCCTGCGAAGGGGCTCCGTCACATGGCAGCGAACTCCTCCCTGGGGGACGAGCTGTGGGGTGATGGAGGTGCGGAGGTATTTGCACAAGAGACGTTTCCTCAAGCAGGGGAACCAAACCCAGAGGGGCCAGCTCATTTCTGACCGCTCCTGATCTTTAGGAACAAGTGCTGAGGACTGGGGCTGTGTCGGATTCCCACAGCTCATCCTACAAAGGCAGGTGGCAGACGTGCCCTTGGCTCTGATCTGATCTGTAGCTTCAGAGCGCTTGGCACTGAAATCCACTCGGGGGAAGGTGAGGCACGGGGGCTGTGGGCCAAGAAGATGGACTATCTCAGTGAAAGCAGTCCCACTAAAACAGTGGTCTCAGCCCTTTGAGTTTCAGGACTCCCCTCATTAGACTCCAGTCCTCCTTGGAAAAAGCAGCTCTTTGTTTTCACTCCTTTTTAAACTACAGACAAATACTAGAGCAATTCTCCTGTTGCAAAGGCCTCCAAGAGCCCACAGCAGGGCAGGATGTTTCAGTGCTATGATGTAATCCTATGTGCAAGCTGTGGGTTTCTCTTGTGAATTGTGTTTGCACACCTAGCAGGGCTGATGATGTATGGCCTCCCGTGGCACCCTTGAGAGGATCTCAAGACACCCCAGGGTGCTGTGGTACCTGCCTGAGAATCCCTGCATTAAAGGCTTGATGAGCAGGGGTTGTCCTTGATGCTGTCTGCTGCTTTCAGACCCTCTTCACTGGGAGCTGCATGGACAAATCCCTCTGACCGCACAAAGCCCCAGCAGGGTCATGAGACCAGAGACTCCATGCCAGGGAGAGCAGGAGCCTCAGGCTGTATGCCCAGCACTGTGATAGCTCCCTATCTTCTCCCTTTCTGCCACCTCCCCAATGGGCCATGTACCACACACAGAGGCTGCCCATGTCACCTGTGATGCCACCCCTGCCCTAGTCAATCCCCAAGGTACCACTGGCTCAATGCAAACTGGCTCTTCTGCCATCTTGTGGCCAGGTGCTGTAATGACACATGGAAGACAGAATTTTAGCCAATTTTTTTTAATGAAATCTTCATAATTTCACAAGGAGGAACTCTCCTAATGAAATATCAACTTTAATTTCTACTTAGGAGAACTTTTACAATCTTTTCTCCTATGCCTGAAGAAGGGTGCTTGTGCCTGAAAGCTTGCAAATAAATACTTTTTTTTTGCAAAAGTCTAGTTGGTCTAATAAAAGATATCACCGCTACCACGAGTCCTGATTCCAGGTGCTATAACGGCACCTACTGGGAACAGCCAGCTTGGAAGAGCCCTTAGTACATTGGCTTTTTACTGCAGAATAAATGTGCCACAAAGCATCCAGAGGAGATCCCTCCCTAGCAATTGTGTTGCGTGCCCATGCTCTGGAATGGCAGCATTTTTCATCCACTCCAGATAAAGAGTTGGACGTGCTGCAAATCAGCAGGGAATCAGATAGTGGGGGGTTATCCAAGCAAGCAGAGACTTGCAAATGAACCCGGCTGCTCAAATTGCCATGAAAATTGATGAGCTCAGGCATGAAAATCAACTTTAGCTTCTTTTACAATGAATACAGTGAATCATGGGTGTTTCCAAGGCTGCCATATGAAGAGCCAGTTAGGAATTCTTCAGGGTAAGTGTCTTCAGTCAGAAAATCCCAGTGCATCCAAACCAAACATTTCTGCAGGAACTCACCAGAGTTGCTAAAATGTCTGTGGGAAGAAGGCTTCACGCCTGCAGGGTGATATTTCAAGGTGGACTAGAGCATGCTGTGACTCTGCGTGATATCTGCTGAAAGAGCCTTAGGGGGATGGTGTGGCTCATCTCTGCAGGTGTCATCTGGAGAGGTGCCCTCCAATTCCATGTGATCAGTGTGCTGGTATGCAACAGGGTGGTCTGCCCCTTTTGGAGGGAACAGTCTGCCCTATTGAGGAATAGGCTGGCTGTGGGGTATTTGGAGGGTGAGGGGGAGACCCGCTGGGAGCCTAAAACTCCAGAGCAGGGAGCAGATGGGCAGTGAGCTGCCTTGTGTGAGGTTTGTCCAGGGCTTAGCAGTCTTTAACGACCTGCTACCAAAGAGGATGGAGCTGGGCTGTTCTCAGTGGGGGCAGATGACAGACAAGGAGCAATGGGCTCCAGTTGCAGCAAGGGTGGTTTAGGTTGGATATTAGGGAAAACTTTCTCACAAGGAGGGTGGTAAAGCGAACAATCTACCCAGAGAGGTGGTGGAATCTATATCCTTGGGGGGTTTTAAGGCCTGGCTCAACAAAGCCTTGGCTGGGATGATGTAGCTGGGGCTGGTCTGAGCAGGGGGTTGGACTAGATGTGATCTCCTGGCGTCTCTTCCAGCCCTCATTTTCTAGGATTCTATGATTTGACCTTGCAAAGTATAGAAAGCAATATGGTGCTGAAACTGTGGCAAGGCCTTGCACTGGCCTTGCTAAAGAAAACACCAAACTCCAGGAAAATGGCAAACTCTGGGACTGTGGGAAAAAAAAGATGAGTCACTCGGAGGTCCGGAAAAAGAAAACTAAAAGCAAATGTCTGCATGGGGTGCAAAAAAAAGGTGTGGAGCCTTCTACGGTGTTTTTCGCTTGGCCTGGGCCTCAAAGGGTTCCCGAAACAGGGTGCGGAAAATGCTATGAGTGTATCAAATGCCACAGGCCGAGGCAGCACTAAGAAGTGGACAGAGGTGTCAAAGGAAATGGTGCAGAGAGAGCCAGCCCCAGGTTGAAATCCATTAAGCAACAGGATGTGTTGCAAAACACTGTCTCGGGGCTCTGCAAAGACAAGCTTTCTGCAGCGAG
>NW_028324560.1:0-75000 GCF_052110815.1 Crocodylus siamensis
GACCCTGGGCTTTCCGGCCCTGATCCAGCGGCTCCAGGCGCCGTGCAGCGGGATGGCTACAGTGACCCTGGAGGACAATCTACGTGGATGGAGCAACCTGGGATCCGAGCGCTCGCCTTCGTTCCCTTCCACCCCCAGAGGTGACCAGCCAGGTCTTCGTTGCTCCTCCGTGGAAGTACAGAGCCCCCATCCCTAGCTCTTAACCGTGCCCCGGCTATGGTAAATGCTAATAATTTCAGTGGAAGCAGAGCAAGATGCACGCTGCGCTCTCCCAGCCCCGAGCCCGAGGCCTGCCTGCCAGTTGCTTTAGTTTCTGAAGCAGATGTTGAGCGGTTTCAGCAGAACCGTGTCCTCCGCCGTAACACGGATGTGACTCAGAGGTGAAATGAGGCCAAGGCAGCCCTGGCAGCAAAGGCTGGCCAAGGGCGCAGGACGGAGGGGCTCGTCCAGGTTTCCCAGTCCCTGTGGCAATGGGTCACATGAAGACAACTGCGAGCATATCCCTGCTAGCTGGCAACCTCCTGATAAAGTGTTGCAAGCTCAGGGCTGGTCTCACCCGCGTCTCTCTGGATAACGAGAGCAGGTTTAATCTGCAAGTTCTCAGCCCTAAGCGCGAATGCAGCCAGGCCTCTGTTTGTCCAGGAAAGTGTGGGATGAAAAAGGGCCTAGGAGCAGTGGCTGGAAGTGGCCTAGCCCCTTGCATTCCTGCATTTCCAAGTGCTCTGGGGAGTTGGCCAGAGAGTAGGGTTGTCACACAGCCTGGCACTCTGCGAATGACTGGCAATAGTCAGGGTCTGCCCAGCTCCTGTTTTGGGCTCTCTTATCATAAAACAGGTGGACAACTGCTGTAATACATTCTCCTTCACTGAGGAAGTTCAACAAGGACAAGTGCAAAGTCCTGCACTTAGGAGGGAGCGATCCCCATGCACCGGGACAGGCTGGGGGCGACTGCCCAGGCAGCAGCTCTGCAGAAAAGGACCTGGGGGTGACAGTGGGCAATAAGCTGGATATGAGCCAGCAGTGTGCCCTTGATGCCAAGAAGGCTACCGGCATCCTGGGGTGCATGAGCGTTGCCAGCAGATCAAGGGCAGTGATTCTTCCCCTCTATGCAGCCCTGGGGAGGCCACATCTGGAGTCCTGTGTCCAATTATGGGCCCCCCGCTACAGAAAGGATGTAGACAGGATTGGAGACAGCCCAGCGGAGGGCAATGAAAACGGTTGGGGGCTGGGGGACATCAGTGGTGAGGAGAGGCTGAGGGAACTGGGCTGGTTGAGCCTGGAGAAGAGAAGAGCGAGGGAGGATTTAAGACCAGCCTTCACCTCCCTGCAGGGGGGCTCCAAAGAGGATGGAGCTGGGCTGGTCTCAGTGGGGCACACAACAGCACGAGGAGCAATGGGCTCAGGCTGCACCAAGGGAAGTTGATGTTGGATATTAGGAAAAACTCTCTCACTAGGAGCATAGTAAAGCCCCGGAAAAGGTTATGCAGAGAGGTTGTTGACTTTCCATCCCTGGAGGTTTAGCATAGCAATCACGGAAAGTATGGACCCTCGCAAGATTGTTGACATCTTTTTTAAAGTGCAGCACCCAGAACTGGACACAACGCGGGCTCACCAGCACCGAATAGAGGAAGCATCACTTCATTAGCCCTGCTCGCAATGCATCATCTAATGCATCCCAGTAAGCTGCTACCTGGGCTGACTACAGCGTTGCTACACAAAGCCTTGGCTGGGATGATGTGGTTGGGGCCGGTCCTGCTTGGAGCAGGGGGCTGGACTGGATGTGACCCCCCGAGCTCCCTTCCACCCTCGTTGTCTGCAACTCTGTGAGTCTACTAGGGAGAGCCAGTGTTGCCCTACAAGAGGGTGCTGCTGGTTGTGGGAGAGAAGAAGGCAATAGCTAAGTGACAACCTCCCCATTGGGACCCACCCAGAGAGGCTGGTGGGAACAGTGCTGCTGAGCCCTGTGGAAACTTTGCGGGCAGGCAAGTGACTATCCGGGGTGCTGGGGTCTCGGGGGACGCAGCGTGGAGTAGCGCTCCTTGCTTCGTACCGGCTGCAAGAAAACAGGCCGAGCCTGGAAAGGCTTGACGCCCCATCCTAGCTAAACACAGACAATTTTAGTGGCAAAAGTTGGCTTCTCTCTGGAGTTTTCTAGATGCCGAGCAACGCACGCCTGTGAAATGCAGATCGTCCAGACAGCTCGCTCGCAGAGCTCTGTCGCCCGCTCTTTGTCTTCCCCAGACCCTCGTCTCTCTAGGGACGGAGCTGGACTTGCTCCTAGGCCAGGGTATTCCTGGAGAAGTGTGGACAAGTCTCAGTTTCCAGAGTGTAAGACCAGGGTTTGCGCTCTAAGGTGAAAGTCGCTCCAACGCTGCCCACTTTCATCTGCCCGTCCGTAGCATCCCACAAACCCCGTGTCCCAAACACACGTCCACAAAAGAGTGGGGCGCCCCTAGGAATCTGGCTAGCGAACCCCCGCGTGGGTTGCTTCATCCCGCTGCGACGGTTTTACCCCACCGCAGCATCCGCGTGCTTTCCGTGCTGCGTGTGGGAGGTGCCCAGATGCAACAGGGGTAGGTGGGCCGAATAACATCCTCCAAGGCTGGGTTTTCCTTTTCCGGCGGAAACGTTGTCTCACCAAGCAAAACGGCCCAGGAGCACGGGATGGACAAGCTACCAACCGCTCCTGGTCCAGGCAAGGCTCCTTCTTTGCTCCGGGCAGCGTACTGATGGCATCGCACGGAGGGTGAATTGCAGCGCTGGAAATGGCACATGCCTGAGCGATGCTGCGAAGAGACCCAGGGGCTGTTCTCCCTCCGCAAATATTTCTGAACGCTCCTGCGCTTTGGTGCCAGCTGCTACAGTCCTGCGTCGAAACAGCAGCTGGAGAAACGTTTTGGGGAGCCCCGCCGGGAGCAGTCCCAGGCTGGGAATGAAGAGCTTGCACTGGGGCTGCTCCAGCGACTTCTAGCACGAAGGCCTCGCCCCCCGCCCGCCTCAACTCTTCCCGTTTGTTTGCTGGAGAACTTTAATAAGGGGATCCCGGGACACCAGCAGGCGCCGGGGCCAGGGGACGGTCGCTCCAAAACCTCTAGAGATCTCAGTGGAGTTTGCAAAGGAAAGTAGCCTAGTTTCAACCAGAGACAGGCAACTTCAGGTGGTCACGCGGACTCCGACAATCCTGGGGCTGGAAAGGACCTTGAGTGTCATCTGATGTAGCCCCTGCAGGATGCTGGTCCTAACCCACCCCCGACCAAGCTTATACATCCTCTGCTTGAAAACCTCCAAGGAAGGAGACTCCACATCTGTTCTCCCACTTAAATATTGCCCGGGATCTAAGCTAACTCTGCCTTGCTGCCATTTAAAGCCAGCGCCTCACATCCTGCCGGCAGCGCCAAGGGAGGAGAGTTACTCTCCATCCTTATGGAAGCCTTTCAAATCCTCGGAAAGCGCCGTCCTGCCCCGCTTCGCCTCCTTGTCTCAGCACTACGCACACACAGGCCTCCACCTTTGCACACACGACTTGCCTTCTGACCCCGCTGTCATTTTTGTCACCTGGCTCCGGGCCTGTTTCAGCATCTCCTCCTCTTTCTAGAAGCGCGGCGCCCGCAACTGCACGCACCGCTCCAGGTGACGCCTAACCAGCGGCCAGGTTTTACACCCACGTCTCCCCTGGATGCAGCCCAAAATTACATTTTGTGTGTGTGCGTGTGACTGCATTGGTTGCCGACTCAAGTCCGTGGTCCACCAACACCCCAAGTGTCTTCCCAGCCACGTTACTGCCCCGGGTGGGGCATTTTGCATTTGTCTGCACTCAGCTTTGTTCTGCTGCCTCTAGCCTGACTCTCCAGCCCATCAAAAGCTTTCTGCATTTCCTGTCCTGCTCTCTCGGGGAGCTGACGACACTCTTGGTTGTGGCTAAATGGCCGTACAGTGGCATCCCAGTCGGTATCGGGGTCTCCCGTGCTCCGTACGAAGGACAGCATCACGGTCGGGTGAGCCGGGCCTTAACTCCTCTGGTGAGAGCGGAGTGAATTATATGGACCGCCGTTCTGGTTCTCCATAGCAGTCCCTGCATCTTCTAGGAGGACAGGGAAGGGGGGAAAAAGCCCTCCTGGCTGACTACAGATCCCTGTGCTCAACCTCCACGCCTCCAATTTATCAGAGGAGAAAGATTAAGCCTTTAGAGCGGCTCTGACCTTTTTTGCTCTCCCCCATTAAGCTCTTCGCGATGTTATATGGGGAAAACGATCAATTAGTGTAAATCCTGCCGGGGCTCAGTTACAAGCCACGGGTTCCTGCAGGCGAAGAGATGGAGGAATTCGCTCCTTTGAACCTTGGCTTTTAACGTCCCCGAATGACAATGACCGTCACAGAGCAAACGAACACGCGACTGCGAGGGGCAGGGCGAGGAAGGAAGAAGTCTCTCCGCTGTGCTCCTCCGCAGCAGGGGATGGGAAAAACGAAAGGCAGCGTGCGCGCTCCCCTGACGTGGCTTCCAGCCGACGAGCCGTGGAAGGAGGATTTGCACGGGAACACCGAAAACACGAGAGCTCGCCTACTCGCTTAGCCAGGCTGGTTTCAGTAAAATGCACCCAAACTCCAGCTGTTTTTGCCTCCGTATGGATTTCGGGCTGGTTTGACCAGGGGAGGAGGAAGCAGGAATCCCAGAGGTGGCTTTTAGCTCCGCGGCCAGGGCCTAGAGGCCTCGGTTATGGGCTTCTTCAGCGCGTCAAGGCTCGAGCACGTCCTCGATCCTCTCCAGCGGTGGCATGAGTCCTGCCTTGCAAGGCAGAAACTGCAGGATGGCCGAAGGGGGCTCCTCTGCCTCCAGCTTCTGGGAGTCTCTAGCAAATGTTTCCACATGGCAAACCCCATCTCACCGATGAAATCTGCGTCTGGCTCCAGCTTGTGGGGCACAGGATCGACGGCAAAGATGAACCGGCTGTGGGAGGAAACAGGACGGTCCCCCGTGGCTCTGGAGGGCACGCCGCGGGTTAAGCTCCAAGATGTGAGGAGCAGGGGAGGGGCACTCTGAAGTGCTCTGGGTTAGCGTACAAGGCAGTCGAGGGGAAAGGGACTTAACGGTGGGGTCTACTACAGACCTCCCAAGCAGGGAGAAGAGCTCGACCAGGAATTCCTGGGTCAGCTCACAGAGGTGGTGAAGGCTAAGGACGTGGTAGTCATGGGGGACCTGAGCTTCCCGGACATCTGCTGGCAAGAGCAGTCGGCCAGCTGTGACCGCTCACGTCGGTTCTGGGCCAGAGTGCAGGACCTCCATCGAACCCCGGAGGTGCCCAGCCCCACCGGGGGGGACGCCTTGTTGGACCTGGTGCTGGCCACGGGTGACGACCCGGTGAGGGGGCTGCGGCTGCTCGACCCCCTGGGCGACAGCGCTCATCGCCCGCTGGGATTCACCATCCAGCGCAAGGTGGCAAAGGCCAGCAGCAAGGCGGCGGCCCTAGATTTTAGGAGAACAGACTTCAACGAGCTAAGGAGGATAGTTGGAGAAGCGCTGAGGTCCCGGGGGGGAGGGGAGCCGGGTGTCCAAGGTGAGTGGTCACTCCTTAAGGAGACGATCCTCTGAGCCCAAAAGAAGGTAATCTCGACGAGGATCAAAGGGAGCAGGAGGGCACACAAGCCTCCGTGGCTCACCAAAAGCATCCGGGAATGTCTCCTTGCTAAGAAGGAGGCTTACACCCAATGGAAAGAAGGGGTCATCACCAGGGAGGGCTATTCTGTAGTTGCTCGGGGATGTAAGGGGGCAGTTAGGAAGGCCAAGGCAGAGATGGGACTGGGACTGGCTTCCCAGATTAAGGACAACTAGAAGTCCTTTTTTAAAATACGTGGGGGGTAAAAAGAAGGTCCCGGGTAATGTGGGGCCCTTGCAGGACGTGATGGGAAACTTGGTCGTCACACCAGACGGCAAAGCTAACAAGTTTAACGATTTCTTTGCCTCCGTCTTCCTAAGTAGGGACCAGAACAGCCACCTCCCTGCTGGGCCCCCTCGGGCCCCGGGGGAGGCACACCTGGGCCACGGGTTAGCGAGGAGTTAGTTAGGGAGCTTCTGGAGGGGTTGGACGTATTCAAGTCAGCCAGGCCGGATGATCTCCACCCTAGAGTACTAAAGGAACTGGCCGAGGTCATTGCGGGACCCCTGGCGCGGCTTTACGAGCACTCGTGGTGCTCTGGTGAGGTGCCGGAGGACTGGAAGAGGGCCAACGTGGTCCCCATCTTCAAAAAAGGCAGGAAGGAGGACCTGGGAAACTATAGGCCGGTTAGTCTTACCTCGATCCTAGGCAAGCCATGCTTAGGGGCAACCAACACGGGTTCATCAGTGGCAGGTCCTGTCAGACCAACCTGGCGGCCTTTTACGATCAGGTCACCAGATCATTAGATGCAGGGGTAGCAGTGGACATCGTCTTCCTGGACTTCCGGAAGGCTTTTGACACTGTCTCTCACCCTGTTCTCATTAAGAAACTGGGGGCTGTGGTGTCGACACCCACACAGTCAGATGTGTCGCCAACTGGCCGGAGGGCCGCACTCAGAGGGTGGTGGTGGATGGGTCCTTCTCAGCCTGGAGGGACGTGGGCAGGGGGGTCCCCCAGGGCTCGGTCCTCGGGCCCGCACTGTTCAACATCTTCATCGGTGACTTGGACGAGGGGGTAAAAAGCACCTGTTCAAATTTGCTGATGACACTAAGATGTGGGGGGACGAGGGCACACTGGAAGGATGCAACAGGCTACAATCAGACCTCGACAGGTTACAAGGGTGGGTGGATGTGAATAGGATGGGTTTCAACACAGACAAGTGCAAGGTGCTGCACCTCGGGAGGAACAACCGGCACCACACCTACAGGTTGGGGAACTCCCCTCTTGTCAGCACGGAGGCGGAAAGGGATCTGGGGGTGATCATTGACTCCAAGATGAACGTGGGCCGGCAGTGTGGGGATGCAGTCAGGAAGGCCAACCGCACCTTGTCGTGCATGCACAGATGCATCTCGAGCAGGTCCGGGGGGGTGATCCTCCCCCTCCATGCGGCACTGGTCAGGCCGCAGCTGGAGGACTGCGTCCAGGTCTGGGCGCCGCACTCCAGGAGGGATGTGGACAGCATGGAGAGGGTCCAGAGGAGGCCACTCGCATGGTCAGGCCCTACGAGGAGAGGCGACGGGACCTGAACCTGTTCAGCCTCCACAAGAGAAGGCTGAGGGGGATCGAGTGGCCTGTTACAAACTAGTCAGGGGGGACCAGCAGGCAGTGGGGGAGTCCCTGTTCCCCCGAGCACCGCCAGGAGTGACCAGGAATAACGGTCACAAAGTGGCAGAGGGGAGATTCAGGCTAGACATCAGGAGGCGCGACTTCACGGTCAGGGCGGCTAGGGTCTGGAACCAGCTTCCAAGAGAAGTGGTGCAGGCTCCTACCCTGGGGGGGGGTCTTTAAGGGGAGGCTAGATGCACATCTTGCCGGGGTCGTTTGACCCCAGTGCTCTTTCCTGCCATGGCAGGGGGTCGGACTAGATGATCTGCTCAGGTCCCTTCCGACCCTAGAAAATATGAAACTATGAAACCATGTGCTTGCATGAGACGTGGGACGTGCCCTCAGCCCTCTGCTTCACCTGTGGCAAGCGTGGGTGTCCTTGATATTTTCAGGTATTTGGCCTGGTAGCTGTGAAACAAGGCTGCTCTTGCCGTTTGATTTGAAATAGGTATGGATACTTTTCCGGGATGATTTTGCCTTGAGCAGAGGCTCATCCTCCTGCGGTCTCTCCCAGCCCTACTTCGCTAGCACTCAATCAACTCACATTTTCCTTTCGTAGACCTCCACGGACGACGTAGATCTGAACTAGTTTGCCATTTCATCACAGCAATGCTTGCAAAATTTCAGAGGTCTGGAAAACCAGACTTCTGGGGAAAGACCGGATGCCTGGGTTGCTTAGGTTGGAGAAGACGCAGCTGAGGGCAGATGAGACGAGAGCCTGCAAAACAGGTAACAGAGCATGGCCATATGCTGTTCATTATGTCCTAAAAGGACAGGACCAGTAATAAGGGGACATGGTGGCCAGTCTAGGCCAACAGTGGGTCCTTGCCAATCTGGAAACCAAGATATTGCTCACAGAGCCGTGGCGTGGAGCAGAGCACAGGATGCCGGACGCAGAGGAAGAGTGGCAACGGGCTCCTACAGATGGTACATCATCATCATCATCATGCCCCGTCTTCCCTGCAGCACCTAGCAGTGCTTGGCGAGGGAATGCAGCTCTGCACACAAAAGCAGATAGGAAGCACAGAACAAGGGGCCGCACGTAGGAAGCCTGCAGGACCCAGCAGCATTAGGCCGGTCCCTGAGAGAGAGGTCAGCTCCCCGCACCGCGGGCACCTGCTGCACTGCCCGTTCCTTTCCCGACTCCGGGATGCCAGGCTCGTTCCCAACACCGTGACAGAGGAGGCATTCTGCAAATGCAGAAAAGCAGTACGTGGGTGAGAGGCAAATGACTGACAAATTAGTCACTCGCTGTGCTGGGAAGGAAAATGAAAGGTGTTTCAAACCGAGGGAGCTGAGATGCGTGCGAGGGACGCTGGATTGGAGAGAACAGGAAAAATGAACTAAAAGAGCACTCGACCCTGCGCCGGAGCCAACAGCCCGAGTTAGAAATCCCACCGGCAGATCCCGCGGGCTACACAGCAAGAGACTGGGCTTGGCGCTAGGCAGCGGGTTCAAGTCTTTCTGCAAGTCTCTGTGCTCCTGCGCGATGTGATCCACACGCAGATCAGGCCGGTGTTCACTTCTGGATGGACCGGGCAACACGGAGCTGCCAAAAGTACCTCCTCATTCACGTAAAATAATCAGGCCAGAGCCTGCCCCCGCGTGCTGTCCCTTTGGGAAGTGAAAGGAGAGGTGCATTACCGGGTGCACGCACACGGGCTACGCCAGGGAGAATCTGGTTTGTTCCCCTCTGCAAACGCGGGAACCTGCCCTCCAGCGGGCCCAGGATCCAAGGTGGAGGACAGCCTTGGATCGAAGGCTCAGACCTGCAGGAGCGCCCTGTGATCCATCGCCATCAGGATGCAACTGCTGGTCTAGACAAAATAAAGCACTGACCTATTCTACCCACCGTAGCAGAGCGTGTTTTACACCTACCCCTTTATCAGCGCAGCACGCCTGGATCCCAACCACAGCATGGAAGGCCCCCTGTGTGACACTGCTACCAGGGGTTGAACCCATCAAAAAAGCCAAAAAACCAGCAAACCTACAGTCCCTCCATAGGTCTGAAGAAGCCCCTTCCTTCCGCTGGATGCATCCGCGTGCTTTGCTGCCTGGGAGGCATCGCACGGCGAGGTCTCTGGCAGGATCTCATTACGCGATGAAAGGAACATCTGGATTAAACCTGATCAAATCAGCACTAAATCCTAAATAAGCCCCCCGAGCTGAATGGCAGCCATATGTTTCCGACAGACTAGCTTGGAAAACCACTTCCTGCCGTTAGATCAGATTGCACACACGGCATTATCCCTCCCGAGGCCCATCTCCGCAAGCACGTCCCTCATCCCTCCCTCTCACCACCCGCAGTCCCCACCCGGCCCCTCACGAGAATGGATAGCCTTGGTCCTGGCCTGGCCCGTGAGCCCTTTCTAGCACAGACCCATTATTAAGCTCACCGGAAAGTTCCCATGATGAAACCCTGCTTTTAATTTCTTACCATGTCCTCGAAGGCTAACCATTGGGGTAGGTGTTTCCCATGTCAGATGTCCACCACAGGCGGATCCTCCTTTCTACGTCCGTGAAAAGCAGTTCAGCCTTTCCCGAGAGCAAGGCTGCAGAGGCAGGGGGGAGCAAGGACTTATTTTTTTCCAGGTTAAAAACAAAACTGGAGTATCTTCAAAGCAGAGACTCAAGTTTTGTTGGGGGAGGAAGCGGGGGCGCTGGGGAAGCCTTTATGCCTGCATGTGTCTCTTGCCACCGCTACGAAAATCCTCCTAAATTTGGTGGAGATGCAAGCCTTAAAAAAGATACTGCCGTGTGCACATGCTCATTAGACATCACAAGCATGATCCCAGGCAATAGGCTCTGGTTCAGTATAAGTTTTCTTTCAGAAAAGGAGTCAGGAAAATTGCACAGAAGAATAACATTAGAGCACGTGAGGATGGCATGGCCAAGCCCCCCAGTCTTCGGCAATCCCAGAGAGAAGGGTGGCTGGAGGGACTTACCTGAGCTCTTTTGCACCTATGCATGGTGACAAAGTCTTTAATTAGGGGGCCACACACTGTTCGTTATCCTAGGACCATGCCTTTTTCGGCCTGCAGGATGGGCCCCGTCCAGAGCAGAGGCAGGGTAAGGTTATCTGCATGGGCTGCAGACACCCCGCCGCGTGTGAAATGGAGGTATTGCCCACTCCGCTCGCAGAGGAGCGATGGAAACGGCCATGCCCGAGCGCTTCGCAAATTAGCAAAGCGTGCGGCGGAAAAGTCCCCGGCCGGTCAATAGCTCTGTCTTCGCAGCGGGGTTTGTACAACGCGCAGTAAATAAAGCCGGGGGCCCAGTCCTGAACAATGAGGAAGAAAATGAAATCCTGAATAGCGTCTCATTACGAGCGAGCCATCTGTCTTGTGCGCCGAACGAGGCAGGGATAAAACATAAAAAAAAAGGAGACAGATCTCATGTGACTGGGTAATTAGAGGCTGTATCACAAGACCCACACAGAATCCAGGCGAGGCAGGCAGCCCCAACGTAGAGCATCTGACCTGGCGACTCGAGCAGGGCTCGTGTCTGCGTTGCCTAGTATGAAAAGAAAAAAGAAATGCATTTTGGTGTAAACAAAGGACGAGTCGTTCACAAACCTGCTCTTGCAAACTGGGCACGGCGCGGATGCCTCCGCTAACAGAAATCCTCCCGCTGCTTCCTTCCCACCCGCTCGGGCAGGGGAGCGGGCAGAGACGCTCGGGGCTGCTCTGGTCCGCGCACGGTTCCTGGCACGAGCTCTCGGGGTGGAAAGGGCGGGAGTCTCACGCTGGTAGCCTGGCACGGGCCAAGGGACGGGGGAATGGCTCATCCGTGGCCGAAGCGGATCCACGCTTCCTCGCGTGTTGCAGCGTGCAGGAAGCCACCGAGGACGTCGGAGCAGGGCTGCTTTGGGGGATGCCACAGGTGTCGACGCGGTCGATGCCAGTGCACTGCAATCGCCTGGGGCCGCGAGGCGCGAACCCGAAGAGGAGACTCGCAAGCCTCCAGGCGTATTTCCACAGCCAAAATGAATTCACCTCCAAGCACAATTCTCCCCCTGACAACGCTGAGGAAACAATCAAAATTGTACAAGGGGGTCTTCATCCAGAGCAGAGCTGGGGCCCCTTTATCGGCTGCCTCGAAGCCAGACGAGGCAAGCAGCTGGGGAAGCGTCCCCTGTTCAGCAGCACGGTTTGGCTAGAAATCCAAGCTGTGCCGGGCCGCGGTTGCTGGGGCAGACAAGCGAACTGCCCTTTCCAGTGCACTGCCGTGGCTGAGTAGAAGTGGTTCAGCGACAGCCTCCAGGTTGGAAACCAAACCCACAGCCGCCAGCTGGGGTAGCTCATGCACCTCCAGCTACCGCTATACAGCCAAGCTGGGCCCGCGACCGCTCGTATCCTCTGCAGATGGATACGGGAACCCGCCACGCACCCGCGCCAGGACAGGACAGTCAGCCCAGCACATGCTGAGCCCATCTTAATTCTTGGTGCACGCCAACGATAACTTTCTTCTAGCGCGAGAAGAGGGACTCCCTACCCCTCACACCACTAATATCTGCAAGTCCGGGGAGGAAAGACCCGATCTGGTATTAAACAGTTTAATTTTGGGTGGTTGTTCCCTCACAGCGTAATGTTACATTGGCAGCTCAGGTCAGCACGCAGGCTCTCAACTGCACACGATCCAGATGCTGGAAGAGTTTTTTACATCACCTCATCGGCACTCTTTCTTTAAAAACACTTGCACTCGACTCAGTCTGCAGGGGGAAAGCAGGCCGCTCAGCCGCGTACTCACGGGCAGTTAAGCGAAAGAGCCAGCAGACTTCCAGGTTTACAACGCTTGGGGTTGCCGGCTCTGACATAGCTCAGATTTGTCCTTAAAGCACCAACTTCTGGAGGCCCGGGATTGCACGAGCGTCTCTATTGGCGTTAGCCACTGAACACGGCTTCTAGCCCTCCTGGCTGCAGAGAGAAGGCTTGAATATTTGCCCAACAAATTCATTCTTGATTTGAAGTCTGGTGATTTTTTTTAAAGCTCAGTGCATAACATTCGGGGGGTGGGGAGAAAAATCACTGAATATTACTCAGGGGGTCACATTTAGTCCAACCCCCTGCTCCAAGCAGGACCAGCTCCAGCTACATCATCCCGGCCGAGGCTTTGTCTAGCCGGGTCTTAAAGACCTCCAAGGATGGAGACTGCACCACCTCTCTGGGGAGCCTGTTCCAGTGCTTCACCACCTTCCTTCTGAGAAAGTCTTTCCTAACATTCAACCTCAACTTCCCTTGCTGCAGCTTGAGCCCATTGCTCCTTGTCCTGCCATCTGCCCCCACTGAGACCAGTCCACCTCCATCCTCTTTGCAGCCCCCCTGCAGGGAGGTGAAGGGGGCTATTCAATCCCCTCGGTCTTCTCTTCTGCAGACTCACTCAGCCCAGTTCCCTCGGCCTCTCCTCACCAGTCCTGTCCCCCAGCCCCCAGCCATTTTCACTGCCCTCCATTGGACTCTTTTCAATGTGTCCACATCCTTTCTGCAGTGGGGGGCCCACAACTGGACACAGGACTCCAGATGTGGCCTCCCCAGTGCCGAATGAGGGGAGAATCGCTTCCCTTGACCTGCTGGCAACGCTCCTACCCGTGCAGCTCAGGATGCCGGTGGCCTTCTTGGCAACACGGGCACACTGCTGGATTATATCCAGCTTATTGTCCACTGTCACCCCCAGGTCCTTTTCTGCAGAGCTGCTGCCCAGCCAGCCCCCAGCCTGTTGTGGCACATGGGACTGTTCTGTCCTAAGTGCAGGACTTTGCACTTGTCCTTGTTGAACCTCATGCAATTCGTTTGGGCCCAATCCTCCCACTTGTCTCGGTCGCTCTGAATCCTAGCCCTACACTCAAATGTATCTACTGCTCCCCCCAGCTTGGTGCCATCTGCAGACTTGCTGAGGGGTGCACTCTGTGCCATCTTCCAGGTCACTGGTGAAGACACCGAACAAGACAGAAGTGGGCACAGCGTGGCCCTCGCCTCCCAAGATCACAGGGAAGTCAGGCTGGAAGGGATACACAAGGTTGCTTAGTTCAGCCCCCGGCTCAGGGCAGGATCAGCCCCAACTCAACCATCCCAGCCCTTTGTAGGGCATCCTGCCCCCAGTGCATCGGGCACTACACACTGCCCTTTAAGTCCATACCTGTCTTCATCTTAGCCCACAAGAGGCCGAGGAGATGAGAGCAGCCAGCTCACTTCCTCCAGCTCAAGCTCAGGGGAAGAGCCGAGATGCATTAAACAAGAAAACAGCCCTGCTCCGATTAACCAAAACCGCAGGGCAGAGAGGAGGTCCTCGTTTTTGGGAAAGACCTTTAAAATCTGCACCCCCCCGCAGCGCAAGGCAATGCCATGCCCACCCCTTCCTGTGCCACTCAGAACCAGAAGGGACCATGCCCCGGCACTCCTTGAAGACCTGGGTTACGGCACCGGCAGCACACGAGGCGGGGGAAGCCTTTCTCCAAGATCTCACGCCGTCCCCTGACGTGTCGCCACCCCACCTGTCCGCCCCGACTCCAACAACAAGCTCACGCTTGTATTGTTCGCCTGGCAGTCCAGCGAGAGCAGCATGGGAAACAGATGTTTCCTGCCCAGCTGCTCTGCTCTCCGGCTTTGAAACCTACCTTTGCCAGAGGAAGGGGCACTGGGAGGGACGGCGCTGCCAGTTTGTAGCAGGCCACAAGGTCCCCCCTTAGCCTTCTCTTGTGGAGGCTAAACAGGTTCAGGTCCCGTAGCCTCTCCTCATAAGGCCTGCCCTGCTGACCCCTGATCATACGAGTGGCCCTCCTCTGAACTCTTTCCATATTGTCCACGTCCCTCTTGAAGTGTGGCGCCCAGAACTGGACGCAGTACTCCAGCTGCGGCCTGACCAGTGCCGCATAGAGGGGGAGGATCACCTCCCTGGACCTGCTCGAGATGCATCTGTGGATGCATGACAGGGTACGGTTGGCCTTCTTGACTGCCTCCCCACACTGCCGGCCCATGTTCATCGTGGAGTCAATGACGACTCCAAGATCCTTTTCCGTCTCCGTGCTGGCAAGAGGGGAGTTCCCCAACCTGTAAGTGTGGTGCCGGTTCTTCCTCCCCATGTGCAACACCTTGCACTTATCAGTGTTAAACCCCATCCTATTCTCATCCGCCCACCGTTGCAACCTGTCAAGGTCAGCTTGTAGCCTATTGCACCCTTCTAGTGCACCCACATCCCCCCACATCTTAGTGTCATCAGCAAACTTGAACAGGGTGCTTTCTACCCCCTCATCCAAGTCACTGATGAAGATGTTGAACAGTGCGGGCCCGAGGACCGAGCCCTGCGGAACCCCACTGCCCACGTCCTTCCAGGTCGAGAAGAACCCATCCACTACCACCCTCTGGGTGCGGCCCTCCAACCAGTTGGCGACCCATTTGACCGTGTGGGCATCGACACCACAGTCTCCCAGCTTTTTGATGAGGACAGGGTGAGAGACAGTGTCGAAAGCCTTCCGGAAGTCCAGAAAGACTACATCCACAGCAACCCCTGCGTCTAATGATTTGGTGACCTGATCGTAAAAGGCCACCAGGTTGGTCTGACACGACCTGCCACTGATAAACCCATGTTGGTTGCCCCTGAGCATGCATTCCCCCGCAAGGCCCTCCTGGATGTGTGCCAGGATAATTTTTTCAAAGAGCTTACCCGGGATTGAGGTCAGACTAACTGGCCTGTAATTTCCCGGGTCCTCTTTTTTTCCCTTTTTGAAGATAGGGACCACATTGGCCCTCTTCCAGTCCTCCGGCACCTCGCCAGAGCACCACGAGTGCTCATAGAGCCGCGCCAGGGGTCCCGCAATGACCTCAGCCAGTTCCTGTAGAACCCTAGGGTGAAGATCGTCCGGACCAGCGGACTTGAACACGTCCAGCTTCTCCAGAAGTACCCTAACTAACTCCTCGCTAACCCTTGGCCCAGGCGTGTCTCTCTCGGGGCCCGAGGGGGGCCCAGCAGGGAGGTGGCTGAACTGGTCCCTACTTAGGAAGACAGAGGCAAAGAAATCGTTAAATATGTTAGCTTTGTCATCTGGCGTGATGACTAAGTTGCCCATCGTGTCCTGCAGGGGCCCCACATTACCCGGGACCCTCTTTTTACCCCCTATGTATTTGAAGAAGGACTTCTTATTGTCCTTAATCCGGGCGCCATGTCACCTGCAAGGGAGAAAAAGCCAAGAACAGCCCCAAGTACAGCAAAACTTTCCAAGGGCAAGTGTCCACGGGACCTGGGAGGCCGGCAGACAGGCTGGTCTCCTAATTCCGGTCCAGCTGAGTCTTTTTCTAAAACAAGTCAGAGGAAAACAGGGTTTGGGTGCGTGCTGTGTAGGGTAGCCAGACAAATATACCATATCGGGTTGGTCTTGTACAGCTATCTGGGCAAGTCGACAGTATTCAAGCGTGCTTTGTGTTGCATCTCTCCATATGCATAAGATGCCATGGATGATGCAGAGAAGGAAGAATGAGGTGCTTTGATTTACCCTCTCCTAACACAGGGGCAAGTCATGGGTTTTGCAGGGTGGGAGAAACACCCTTCCGCGCAATGGCCGGCTAAGCAGAGCACACTCATTGCCACGGGGCGTCAAGAAATTTCACAGGATTTTAAAAAACAAAGCATGGAAGTTTCTCTCGAGGATGAGACCATCCAGAGTCACAACAGCCCCGACTAGCAAAGCCCCGAGAATTTGGGGAAAGGATGTAAGCCATTGCCCGTCAGTGCCTAAGACGGCTCCTATTGATGGAGGCCTGGAAGTTTTCCCTCTGGGCACGCTTTCTGGATCCTTCCCCACATGCAGCGCTTATGTGGGTGTGCGTGTGCATGTGCACGCAGCGGGGTTTACCTCTTTTGGCAGGCATGTCACAAATTAAGCCGCGCGACCTCCCCACGTGCCACTCTGATCCCCTTTTCCTGCGTACTCTGCTTCCTGCTCCCAGAGCTGTGTTCCCTGGCAGGTCTGCTGCTCTGCTTTCTGCTCCCTGCCCTATTCACTCTGGTGCTGCCCATCACATCCCCGATCTGCTGCGTGTTGCGCACAGAGACTGCCCGTGCCGTGGGTTGGCCATCCCTGCCCAAATGCACCTGGACCCTGAAACGGGTAACTGGAAGCTCTGACCCACCCTGGCAACTCCTCCATTCCCATGAAAAACCATCGTAGAGACCCCTAATCCTTTTAGCTTGGAGGAGGATCTAGCAAAATCCCAGCTCTAAGCAGCGCCAAGTTGGGAAGAGGCTATGGAAGCAGGGGTGTAGCAGCTTCTGCATTTCAGCAGGGACCCCAAGCGTGCCGGCGCAGCCAGGGAAATCCCCTTTATGGCAATCTGAGCATCCGTACAGACAGGCAGCGACAGGGAGGACCAGTTGCTAGAAAGGAAACAGCTTGACGTGACTTCCAAATGCAACTGGATCCGCCTCAGGGAAAAGCCCCACGTAGATCAAGGCAGTCCTCTGCCCCCCGGAAGAAGCAGCCCCTATCAGTCGCGGGCCCACAACTGAGAGCTGTTGTGAAGCCCTCCAAAAGCCTGGTCTGGACAATAAACCTGCTCTTCCCAGGGATCAGGTGGCCCCGGGATCGGTAAGGGGACACCACGCCTGGCCTGCGCACCGGCTCAGCTGAAGGAGGCCTTTTAAAGCAAGCCAGTTAAGCCGGTGGAACGAAACCCATTTGGAGTGAAAACGGCTTTTTAAAGGAGTCGGCTCAAAGCGGACCCCTCACCCCCTTGAAATGCACTCCCCAGGGTGTAATAAGAGCGCTTCGCACAGGTGCTCTGGGCCGAGCCGAGGTAACACCACCCCCGGGTCTCTTCCAAGCCAACACACGCTGCAGGTGCCCAAACCCCTGTGCTTTCCATCCCGCCCGTCGCATCAGCCAGCCTCCGCCTCCCCCAGGCCTTTCTGGGCATCCCTTGACCCCTTCCGGCTGGTCCCAGACCCTCGGCGCGTCCCGGCATAGATCCATATGAGCAAAACGAATAATCATCACGGTCACAGGATTGCAGCGAGGCCCCAAGACTTTCACAGCAGGGCTGCTGTCCTGATCCTGCTGGCGACCGGAGGTGGTTCCTCGTGGAAGAGTTCGGACTCTCATCTCAGCTGCCCGTGGGCTGTAGGGTGGGGAAGGGTGCTCTTCTTCACCGTGGTTTTCTATGGGACGGGCATGGGCCACAGCACAGCCGACCTCAGAGTCATCTCAGGAGCTAGCCTGGGATGGAGCGAGCCCCCGAGAGTGAATCCCCCCCGGACGACCCTACCAGGGGGAGCAAAGCACCTTATAGCACCCGCCGCCGGTCACACCACCCATCCTTGCACTGGGAGCACCCTGCCCCGTCGAAAGCCCAGGGAAGTCAACGCCAGTCTTTGGCTCGGATGCTAGCGGGGGGCACCGCTTCAGCCCCATCACAGCGCTTTGCTCTTGCCGAGCACAGGGCCACCTGGGCAAGGAGCATTCGACAACAGCAGCCCGAGACCAGCGCGCCGGTGGCTTCCACCACTCGAGGCAGAAACCAGGAGGAAGGAGATCTCCCTTTCTGGCAGCCAATTAGACATTGCAAGGGCAAGCCTCTCATTTACACAGCGATGGCAATTTGGAGGGTAAATAAAGCGCAGGAAGCCGTGGAGAGAGGGTGCGAAGCAGCCAATTTCAGACCTTGCATGGGACGCCTTTATTTTAATAATTCATGCAGTTACGCTGACATAATTCAATTATCCCTTCCTAGGTGCTTTGCATAACAAAAGGAGCTGACTGAGCCCCTGCTGTGACCGTTACGTGGCCCCGTGTGGGGACAGGGGCTCTGAAGCAGGCCGAGGGGGTGGATCTGTGTTAATGGGGCTTGTTCTCACCCCGTCAGCTGGGAACCCCCGTTCGGGATCAAACTCCCATTCTGGAGATTTGGATCAGCAGAGTTAGTACAAAAATTATGCCATGGTGCCAGCCCTGTGCAACGCCCCTTCTCACGTGCGCTGCCGCTCTTGGCGTTTTGGTCCCACGATGCTGTACGTGCAGCAGCTTCCAGCTCAGCTCCGAGCTGGGGTCATGCTCAGTCCTTATTGCTGCTACAGGAGGCACCATCAAGGAGGTGCAGTTACTCCGCTCCAAGATCTTTTCAAGCGTGCGAGCAAGTTTTCAGCTGTGGGAGAAATGCTTGCGGGCACGCAAGGTTAGGCAAGGTTTTGGAGGTAGAGCTATAACATAAGCAGAAGAGCGTCTCATCTGCTTCAGACTCACTGGAGTCTGGGTACAAGGTAGAATTGCAATGCAAAGTTCCCAATCATCCCAGACCGAAAGGCATCAAGCCAGTTCCCTGCCAGTGCAGAAACGCCTCCCCTCGAGGGCCTGCCTGGAGCTCCCTGCTCTGGGCTGCTCTTTTCCCCATCCAGCCACAGGTATCGATAGCAGGGTCCTTGCTCTCCAAAGCGCTCCAGAGCCTCGGCTCTAGCGCTAGAGGCCTTTCATCCCAGCTTCACAGACCACGTCACCAGGGAAGCCACCCCAGAGGAAACGAGGGTGCAGAGACTCCAACCCTTTGCTGGGGGCTGCGAGAAGGGCGGCCTACGGCTAGCACAGAGACCCTGGGAACGGGTAGGGGCAGAGCCATGCATGCACGCTGCAGCAGGGGCAGACACCAGGTTGTAGGGGTGCAAAATACAAGGGGGAACCAGACCTGGAGCAGGGTTGGGCGGGGAGGAGGGATCGCTACGGACCCGATGCCCAGCAGAAAGCCGCACTGGTTCTGGGGTGGGGCTGCCAGCCCTCCAGGATTGCGCTGGGGTCTCCAGGAACGAGAGAGAAATCTCCAGGAGACTGCTGAGAGAGTCGCCGAGGAGATAAATGACAGGCCATTCATTAAAATAAAGACGAAATGTTGAATCTGATTTATACAGTTGTCCGGTAGGTTTTTAAAATGTAACGGCAACGTGCATTTGCCTGCCTGGCGTAAAATGATTAATGGCATTACGTCGTGCGATGAAACCTCCCGGAGTAGATTCAAACGGAGGTGGCAACCCTGCTCCGGGGGGCTGAGATACGGTGCATCTCATGCCAGGGCCTTCATCTTCGAGGGCACCGGCTGGGTGAGGGTTATAACTCCCCTCTCCTGCTGGGGTCTGCAGGGTGCCCGCGTGTGCGCGCATGGAGCGAGACCGGCGCTTCCCCCCCGCTTGCAGCTCAGGCCCCATTCCCCTGCAGGGAGCCTGCTGCCGACATCCAGCACCTGGCAGGTTGCCGTGGCAACCCTCCCATGCCAATGCACTGCGGGATGCAGCACCGAGGTGTTTGCCAACCCAGGGGCAAAGAAAAGGGACACGATACCCTGTCCTTCGTCAGTGCACGGGAAGCACAGACGGGCGCGCTCCCCGCCCGGTCCGCGTCAGCTGCAGAACGGATGCCCGGGGCCTGGTCTGATCTCCATCACGGCTGGGGCCAACAAGGTCTGATCTCCATCACGTCAGGGTCAGTCAACGCTGAGGACTTCAGCGGGGTGGCATAAGACCGCCGCTCGCCACCCCCACCCCTTTGCCTCCGGTGGCACCCGTCGGTGGTCCCCGATTGCCGCTGACCACTGTCGGCTCTTACCACCCCCTCTGCCTGCCACCTACGCCGCCACCAGCGGGCGGTCGCCGTGCCCCCCAGCCTCCGGGGGCGCTTGGCGTTCATGGCTCCTGATGCCCTTTTCCTCCATGAATACATCCGCTCCCTTTTCGAATCTGGCTAAACGCTCAGCTTGCACCGCGTCGGGTGGCAACGGGCTCCACAAATGCCACGCTGGGCGAAAAAAACTTCCTGCCGTTAAGCGTACTGCCTGCCAGCTTCGTTTTGTGAGCCCTGTGTCTTGCATCGAGAGAGAGACAATCATTACAAATACTAGGTGGAAAAGAGAAAGTCAACAGGGATTTATGAAGCTATCGCATCCCCCCTCGAGCATCTCTTTTCTAAGCCGAATAGCCCCAGCCTCTTGAGTCTCTCCACGCCACTAAGTCAGCCCGGCTGCCCTGGCTGACACCACGCACGTGGTGTGGTAACGTCTCCCCACGTGCCGAGGGCAGAGAAACCCAGAACAGCTGCAGGAAAGGGAAGGAGCAGGGCTTCTGGATGGGGTGTAACCCAGCAGCCTCGCTCGCTCGCCGCCTGCCACTCACCGCCCCCCACGAGGGAGCCTGTTCTCCAGTGCATGCGGCATCCGCCGCGGCGGCCGACCCGGTGACACAAGCCAGCAGCTCTGGAGCCAAGCGCACAAATTGCTCCGGGTCAGCTAAAATAAAAATAAGCATCTATGTTCCAGGTGCAAAATCCTTCATACCCCTAAACCGTTTTAGGTGGACTGGCCACTAGACTGCGACAGAGCCACGCCGGGCCAGCGGCTCGGCAGAGCCCACCTGCAAGGCTGGCCAGGACAGAGGGTAAAACTTTGCAAACCGGGCCCTGCTCCTCATGGGCAGAGGTGCACATTAAGGGCTCTTCAGCCTTCTCTGCATTACAGCACTCTCCAGTCATCACCACAAATACCCAAGAAAGGCCTCAGTTCGGGACAGGAATGACATCTACCGAGCCAGCTGTGCTGGGCAAGCTCCCAGCCAACTATTGACCCAGCTCAGCGCTACTTAGCTGGAAGTCTGACATGATCACGGCGCACCGTGTTGTGTCTGCGGGCTAATGAGACATGGGAAGCAGAGAGCGGCGCATCGGTGCTGTGCCGATGCGCGTGGCAGGGGAGTCTGCCCTCCTCCCGCCTGCCCCGCAAGGGCGGTGGCTCTCCTAGAAACACGCAGCCACAACAGCCTTGTCATTCGTAAGGGGAATTTAGACTGGGATGGACCCGCGGGTTTCGGTGGACCAGAAACCAGCTGCGTGCTCTCGTTGTAAAAAAGCCAACAGCATCCTGGGTTGGCTCCTGCCGTGCTGACAGGACCATCACTTGGAAATCAAGGGAAGTGGTTCTTCCGCTCTATTCAGGCGTGCCCGGTTTTGTGCCCTGCGCTTCAAGGAGGATGTGAACACATGGGAAAGAGCCTAGTGCAGAGTGGGAGAAAAAAGGGAAAAAAGGGGGACATGTCTTATGAAGAACAGCTACCAGAACTAGATTACTTATCTGGAGGAGAGAAGATGGAGGGGGGATTTGATAATGGTTTTCAAATACCTGACAGGCGATTACAGAGAGGATGGAGACGGGCTTCTCTCTGTGGCTGGAGGGGGCAGGACTAGGAGCAACGGCCTCAAGCTGCAGCAGGGCATTTAGGCTGGAGATCTGGAGGAAATTTCTGACAATGAGGGTGGCCGGGCATTGGAGAACCTGTGCAGTCTCCGTCCCTGGATGTTTTCAAGAGCAGGTTGGACACACACTTGGCTGGGATGGTTTTAGTCCTGCCTTGAGATGCCTTCCTGAGGTCTCTTCCAGCCCTACTTTCCTATGCCCTTATTTCAAGCAGCGGGTGCAGGTCTGCTCCCTGGCGCAAGGAACTCCAGCGAGTTGTGGTGCTGTGGGCCTGCAGGGAGGAAAAGCTGTGCAGCACCACAGCTCTCCTGCCTAGTGCCCACTGAAGCCAACAGGAGCCAGGTCCCAACCGGCCCAGTGGCCTCTTCAGAAGAGGACAGATCCTGGCTGAAGTCACCTCGCAGAATCAGATTCGCATTTCTGCTTCTGGGGAAGGTCAGTTTTAGATTTCCACGTCACCGTTGCAGACCTGCTTCCCTTCCCAAGTTTCCCACCATCCACAAGCTCTCGGTCCTTTGGGAACACGGGGCACAAGCTTGAGATCTGGGGGAAAAACACGAGACACGAAAACCCTGCCTGTGCATTGGCACATCCAAGAGAGCGCACAAAACTGAAGAGTCCCGCCAAGCCCGCGGTCCCGTAGCACCGACACCCAGCGAACGGGGGCCCAGGATGCCGCCTCGGCTCCCTTCACAAGTTGGGTTGGCCTCCGTGGCAGTCCAGGTATGAGGGTGGCCTCCCTCCGCCGGTCTTCTGCCAAACACTCTGCCAGCTCCCATGATGACACTTGATCCCAGCCCGTCTGCAGGCCACTCTGCTCCTCCACGCTAGCCCAGATCCGCTGGCTAGGAGCCCCTAACCTTCACGTGGGAGTCGAGAGCAATGCAGAACCCCCGGGCCGAGACCCTACTCGCCGTCTCTCCCGCCCTCCCTGCAAGCACCGGGCTTTGTTTGGGAACCGAAGCCAAACGTTTTGCAACGGGGGGGCTCCTTCGTGTCCTGCCCAATTCCAATGCCCTTTCAGGAGTGCACAAAATCAGCCCAATGCTGCAAACGTGACCACCACGACGAGAAGACTCGCCTGGTAGATTTATGGGTAAAGCACGTGACAGAGCTTAGCTGGCATCAAGTTGCAGCAAGGGAAGTTGAGGTTAGCTATTAGGAAAAAACCTCTCACAAGGAGGGTAGTAAAGCACTGGAACAGGCTAGGCAGAGAGGTTGCGGGCTGTCCATCCTCAGAGGTTTTTAAAATCAGCCGTGGCTGGGATGATGTAGCTGGGGCTGGTCCTGCTTGGAGCTGCGGGTGGGACTCGATGTGACCTCCTGAGCTCCCTTCCAACCCTCGTTTTCTGTCTCCCTTAAAGGGGAACCCTGAGCTTCATCCTCTCGGTCTTCTAGCCCTTCAGCTGGCCAAGAACCGGTGGCCACCTAGGTACTTCAGTGCCATGCACCTGGGCTGCTCATGCCTCACAGCAAAGCTGAAGACAAACCTTTGGTGCCCCCACCACTTCAAATGCTCAACTCTTTGCAAAAGTTAAGAGAGTCATCGCTGACAGCATAGGGTCTATGACACAAAAGAACGGCCATTGACCGAGTCAGACCATAGGTCCATCTTGCTCAGTACTGTGTGCCACACAGGGGTGGGAAGTGGAGGCTGAATGGGAGAGTGAACTGAGTCTGACCGGGGACTCCCCACTCCACTGTTCCTCTGTCACATGCGGCCTCCAGCATTTAAGGTTTGGGGAAGGTTCTCCATTAGAAGGCATGCGTGCGCGCGCGCACACCCCCTTCACCCACTGTAGCAGATCTGAGCTACACCTCGTGTAGCCCAACCCAGCTTAACTTCCAAGAAAAACCTCCCTTGATTACTTTCCTGCCATGCCTTGTTCTTGTTAGGGATTAGATAAAGGAGGCTTCCCACAGGCCTTAGAGCGGGAACCTATGGCGGTCCCTCCTGGCCCCCTCTAGTCCCTGAGGCTCAACAGGCTCTCCTGGCGTTCACGTGCCTCTGCCGGTGCACCTGTAGCCCTAAGGGCTCATTACATGGCTCTGTCCTCCCCTGCACCATGCCCCATGCCTTGCAGGTTTTCTCTCTCATTGATACTTGTGGCTGTGATCCTGCCTGGACCCTTGGCCCCCCTGGGCCTTGGCTCTGCCTCTGGCCAGTTGATCCAGCTGTGGTCCCTCCTGGGCCTTTGACCCTTCCTGGGCCTTGTCCCTGCTCTCAGGCCAGCTGATCTCCAGACTCTTCTGCTCTGGTAGTCTCTGGCTGTTTGGACCTCCTTTGGTCCCGCTAACTCTTTCTTAGCGCTGCTCTGGTTTCCTAGATCCTCTGGTCACCCACCCAGCCCCTCCCTGGGCCTTGGGCCCGTGGATCTCCTGATCCTACTCACAGACCTCTCTCAGGCTACCGGTACTGTACGTAGGCCTGGAGCTTGCACTCAGCAGGGCCCAATGTTAAACACCAGTGCAACTAAATAAAAAGCACCTGTGCCCTCTGTCAGCCACCCAAACCTTTTCTGGGTTTACCATGAAACTAAGGCCACCTGCTTGTACAAACAAGCCCCTTCCAGCCCCTTGTTTCCAGGTCTGCAGAGTCTTCCCTCCAGTCAATTCACCTGCCCCGCTGCTCTGCTCCCAGTAGCTCCTCGCTTCTTGGCTCTCAGGGCTGGAGTGCCTGACCGGCTCAGGGCTCACATGTCTCAAGCCCAGCCTAGGCCAGTCAGATGAGTCCCTAATTACCCCTCTACCACCTGTAAGCTGCCTCTCCAGCTGCTTGCCCCCTGAAAGCAGCAGGCACCCCCCCCAGTGCCCTGCTACCCCCACCCAGAGAGGTCTGTGCAAGCACGGTATTTACCCAGTGGGGGGAACAGCCCGACCCCGCTATTCTGGCAGGAGGCAGCAGCAATGATTCTTGCCCCATTTAGAAATGGGGCTGTACCTGTGGGGTTGGGCAGCACTTAGACATGTGCCCCACTGTGCCCCGGCTTCTTCGGTTTTCCTTCAGATGGTGACCTACCCACAGCCAGGCAGAGACCCCTCCCATCTGCCAATCCTCTCCAGGTGACCTCCTTTTATACTCCTCGCTCCAGGCCTGCCATTGGTTGCTGGTATAACGGGGCGGAGCTAGGTCGAGCCCAGAGGCCCCACCTTAACCCCTACTTGCCCAGGGGAAAGCCACACTGACCCACTCCTCAACTGAAGCCACACTGACCCAACTCAAACTGAAGTCCTCTTCCCACTTCACGTGGTGGGATGGGGAGGGGTGTAATTGGCCCTCAGCCAGCTATGCCACCCAAATCTGAAGCCAGGTCAGACCTAGGACAAGAAGTGAACAGCCCTGCTGTCTAGGGTGGTTCAGCAGGCATTGGGCTCACATCTGACGGCTAGGCCTGGCTTCATCCTGAACCTAAGTCCTGAACTAGATCCATCGGTCAGCAAAAGCCTCTTGGACTCTGCTCCAATTTGGCTGCTTCTAGGATATCGTGGGACACCAGTTGCTCCGAGGTGGAGTCGCATTGCTGGTGCGATAGCTCTAGGAAGCTTATTACAACTGATGCATCGCTGGTATTGCAGTGACTGTAACAGAGACCGGGCCTGCGCTGTGCTAGGAACAAGTGCACAGCAAAGAGTCTCAGCCCCAGAGAGTTTGCAGTTTGCAGAGGAAAGAGGGGAGGGAAACCGTCACAATGAGCTGGGGAAGGTTATCCTAGCAGAGAGGGAAACAGAGCCTAATGAACCAGACATTAGACCGTACACTGTTGTGCATGTGGGATGGGGGCACACAGGACATCTATACACCCCTTTCTGCACTCAAGATAAAGCCAAATACCAGCCCCCCACCCCCAAAAAAAAAATCATTCTCGGAAAGTTTGCTAAAACTGGTGCATCATTTATATTGCAGTGGCTGTCACACAAACTAGGCCTGTGTTGTGCTGGAAACAAATGCACAGCAAAGTCTCAGCCCCAGAGAGCTTTAGCTAGAGTGGCTGGAGGGGGTGGGGATAATAATTATAAAAAGAAAACAAACGGGGTTATTAGTTGTGGTTGCACTGGGGTCTGTGCTAAGAGGACCAGTGCACAGCCCGGGTCGGTCAGCTCCCAGCCAGCAGCATTGAGCTGGACTGGTGGTGAGCTGGGGACAAGGAAAACTGCCCCGAGGACCATGCACTCGACTTAGCGAGGAGACACAGGAGGCGCAGCTGTATTCCTGGTTTCGGCAGAGGAGCTGGCAGCACTACATGAATTCGGATGTATTATGAACTAAAGGAAAACTGGGAACCAACTCTAACACACGACTATCTGCACCTCCCTGCCCGCCCACCAACATCTTTCGGTGGTTGATACAAGCCTTTTGGAGGGGCAGACTCCTTAGATAAGAGACTTGCCCAGGGTCACAGAGCAGGTCAGTGGCAGAGCTGGGGACAGCACGCAGGTCTCCAGAGTCCCACTGGGATGACCAGCAGGCCTTCCTGCCTCCATAAGAAAGGTTGAGTGGCCGAGAAAGGCAGCAGGCCAAGCAAAGCCAGCCCCCGAGGTGAATACCCCAGGGCGGATTAGCTTGTAGGCTGTTGGCTGAGCGGGGTGGGGTTGTGGGTAGTGCTCCAGCAAAGATGCCTTATTCTTTCCTTGACTTTCCACAGCGGGGGGAATTGCTCCAGAGGACAGCAGGGACTTGACCATCGGCAGGTCTGGCCAGTGAGAGGAATTGCAATCTTGGATTAACACAGATGCCCCCAAGTATTGGGACCCGCACGTGGCTAGCGTACAACACAAACCAAGGTCCCTCAGGGGAGAGAGTCAGACCCACCTGTGCTTACATTGGCAAAGCCCCTTAGACTCCAGCAAAAGGAGTGGGGTTTCAAAGCAGCAAGTGCACGCTCACGTGTGTGCACGCGGACACAGACGCACCTGCCAGAGCCTCCTTTGCTCGCTTGCTGCGCTAGCAGCACCTACCTCCTCCAGGCACCGCTGTGCCTTGTCAGCCAGCTCTGGGAGAGTCAACGTGGGGCGCACGAGAAGTCCAGGCACACGCTGCGCTGCTAAAGCCGCTGGAAGCAAACCTGACAAACTAACTGCCCCCGTCAAGAGTTACAGGAGATGCAGAAGGGACCTGCCCCGGGACCTCACTGAGAAGAGCCACGTTTTCTTGCCTGCTCTGCAGGGCAGGGAGGCAGAGCGCCATTGCGGCAGAGAGCTCCTCCTGGGGACAAATCCTTAGACGCAGGGGGAGCAGTGGACATCGTCTTCCTGCACTTCCGGAAGGCCTTCGACACTGTCTCTCACCCCGTTCTCATTAAGACACTGGGGGCTGTGGTGTCGACCCCCACACAGTCAGACGTGTCGCCAGCTGGCCGGAGGGCCGCACCCAGAGAGCGGTGGTGGACGGGTCGTGCTCGCCCTGGAGGGCCGTGGGCAGCGGGGTCCCCCGGGGCTCGGTCTTCGGGTCTGCACTGTTCAACATCTTCATCAGCGACTTGGACGAGGGGGTGAAAAGCACCTGTTCAAATTTGCTGATGACACTAAGATGTGGGGGGATGTGGGCACACTAGAAGGGAGGAATAGGCTGCAATCGGACCTAGACAGGTCACGGGGGTGGGCGGGTGAGAACAGGATGGGATTCAACACAGACAAGTGCAAGGTGCTGCACCTGGGGAGAAAGAACCAGCACCATCCCTACAGGCTGGGGGACTCCCTTCTCGTCAGGGCAGAGGCAGAAAAGGATCTTGGAGTCATCATTGACTCCAAGATGAACGTGGGCCGGCAGTGTGGGGACGCGGTCAGGAAGGCCAACCGCACCTTGTCATGCAGCCACAGATGCATCTCGAGCAGGTCCAGGGGGGTGATCCTCCCTCTATGCGGCACTGGTCAGGCCGCAGCTGGAGGACTGCGTCCAGGTCTGGGCGCCGCACTTCAGGAGGGATGGGGACAGCATGGAGAGGGTCCGGAGGAGGCCACTCACATGATCCGGGGGCAGCAGGGCAGGCCCTACGAGGAGAGGCGACGGGACCTGAACCTGTTCAGCCTCCACAAGAGAAGGCCGAGGGGGGATCTAGTGGCCTGTTACAAACTAGTCAGGGGGGACCAGCAGGCACTGGGGGAGTCCCTGTTCCCCCGAGCACCGCCAGGAGTGACCAGGAATAACGGTCACAAGCTGGCAGAGGGGAGATTCAGACTAGACATCAGGAGGCGCGACTTCACGGTCAGGGCGGCTAGGGTCTGGAGCCGACTTCCAAGAGAAGTGGTGCAGGCTCCTACCCTGGGGGGCTTTAAGAGGAGGCTGGATGAACACCTTGCTGGGGTCGTTTGACCCCAGTACTCCTTCCTGCCATGGCAGGGGGTCGGACTCGATGATCTGCTCAGGGCCCTTCCAACCCTACAAACTATGAAACTGTGACAAGCCCCAGGTGCCTGCATTCAAATGAAGGGAGGTGCACAGTGTGGCTGGCCTGGTGATTTGTGTTGATCTAATCCAAATAATTTGCATTAGCCTCATGCACGGTCAGGGCCTTGTGCCTGGAGTTATGCACGGGTGGGAACTATCAAGCCCTTGAGTCTCTCGGGACCAGCTTCAGGGGGCCACCCTGCCCACAACGATCCCGATGCAGAATTAGCAAGGGTAGAGCAGGATGGAGGAGGGGCTGCAGCTGGCAAGGGCTGGGGATGTCCCGTGTGGGTGCTCCTCCTTCTGGGGCTGGCTCTGGCTCTGGTCCACCCCAGCTTTACCTTGCTCTGACCTCCACCTCCCCTTCGGCAGCGGCCGTGTAGATCCCCACGGCTGTTGGCTCTTCCTCCTTCTTCCTAGTGGCCCTTTTTAGGTTTTTCAAATCAGTCCCATACCACGCACCTTCACCTGTCTGCGAGGGGTGTGCTGGGAATGAACTGCTTCCTTGTCAGGGTGGAAACATAAGTCACCCCCTGCCTGCCCTAGCACCGGCTGCCCCATCCACCCCGGCACGTGCCAGCGCATGGGGAAAACCAAGTCTGAGACTGTCAAAAGCCTGAGTACCGCACTGCAAAGGGGCTTGATTTTCACCAGGGCCTGAGCCCCCGTGCTCTGAAAACCAGGCTCCTTTAAGACATCTCCAGGTGGTCACCCAAATCACTACCCGCTTTCAAGCACCTGGACGTGACTGCTCTGCCCACGCCGCCAGGTCCCTCTTGCGCAGGTTCCTCATGCCTTACTGGAGGGGACGTGACAGGCTCGGGACCCAAATGCCCACGGGGGCAGAAGGGGAGACACCCACCCCGTGGCTGGAGGGAGAAACGGAAGAGGAAACCGGACCCGGCTGCTAATTGCCAGAGCCCTGAAGCCAAGAGGCAGCAGCCAAAGGATGGGGAGAACATGCGGCCCCTGTCCCCCCTCTTCCCCCACGTTGCCCTGCTAATGAGGCTCAAGCCAGCCCTGGAGGGGCTTCATCTCCCAGCTCCGCTCCTTTAGGCTCTCGCCGGAGGGCATCGGTGAAAGGGTTAATGAGTGCGAATCTCGGCAGCTTGTTTTCGTGCGTGAAGTATTGGCAGGCGGCTGCCGGCACCTGGGCTGGGATGAAATCATCGGTCGGCGAGCGGGGGGAGAGCTGATTCATTTTGTCAGAAGTCACAATTAGGCACAACATGCCTGGCGATTAGCATGTTTATTGGGATAAAACATTCGCGTGTGTAAGGGCCCACAAATGCACAATCCCGCGTGGGCCAGGAGCCGCGGGCAGCTCCACGCGCAGCCCCTGCGGGCTTGCAAACCCCGCACGGCCCTGCCCAGCCGCCCCCTTAACACGAAGCAGTCACGCCGGGTTGGGCCGGCCTCGCCTGGATGCTACAGGTCCCTCATTCACAAGTGACATGCGCGTATCACGGGCCCTGGATTGCTCTCACCTTGCAGTCCGGGCTGGGTTGTGATATCCCCTGGTTCTCTCATTTTATACAGGGACTGGGTCCTACATAAGGCTGAGGGCCGTATGTGAGCCCGGGACCCTCTTCCCGGGGTGTGCTGACAGCTGCTAGGCGTGTGTACAGCCTGCTCCAGGCTGTTGGGTGCTATGCAAAGCAGATAACAAGGGGTTAAACTGACCAGGGCTTGACCAAAGCAAGCTTTTGGCTGGTGGGTATTCCTGCCATTGCTCGGCCTCTTGACAGCACCTCTCATGCCCCGACCTCTGACTGCTCTGCCAATGGCCAACCAAGGCATCCCATGCCCCGGGTTGCAACACGTTGTGCCCCTTTCACAGCAGGAAGGAGTGAGGCACAAGCCGCTAAGGGGTATCTTTTTTCAGTGTGGCCTTAATCTTGGAGGTTTCCATTTTGCCGAGCCCTAGTGTCACGTGCAAATGGTCCCATTATCCCAGGGACTGCCATGCCCTTCACGGGTCACGGGTCCTCTCTCTTTCTCGCTCTGTGAAAAATTAAGCCAGGGACTCTGAAAGACAAAGATCCTGCAACTGAGGGATGCATCCGAAGAGCGCAGGGGGCTTTAGTGATGGTCACGATGCAGTCAGTCAGTGCCGGGGGGACTCAGGGCTCCCAGATCCCCATCCTAAGCTGTTTCCATTGAACTCTGGCTCCTACCTCTTGCAAACGCGTCCAACAAACTGAAGGGAGCTGGCACGGAGAAAAGTCCAAGAGCCCAGCTGGAACTGTGCAGTTTAGCGCACCTACTGGTTACTGCGCGCATACGTCTCAAAGCCGCCCGCGCCAGAGGAGACCCGTGGTGCATCGGGTCCGGAGTCCCGACTCTGTCCCCGGCCCAGCCGGGAGGTGGCAGGCCGCTGGCCGGCGCCAAGTCCTGGTGCTCCCACCGCATCCTGTGAGTGCTGTGGAAGAAATTCTGTCCTGAGCGCTGCGCCGATGCCCTCAAACACAAGACTCGATGTCCCCGGTTCTTTGCAACGTAGATCTGCACGGCTTTGGCCTGAAGGCAGCAGGGCTGCCTGCCTGAGAAAGCACTATCTTGTTCCTGGTCCCACAGCTGTATGCAACGCCCGGTTCACATCGCCCGGGAGGCAGGCCTGCTGCGCTGCCTGGGCTGTGATGGAAGGCAGGTGGAAGAAGCATCCCCGGCTTAGCCCTTGGCAGCGAGGACTGCGACGGGCCCTGGCCCCTATGGGAAGTCTTTCCACTGCCTGCGACTGGCCACCAGCCCTGCACGGACGCGCTTTGCCTTTGTCGTGGGCGGCTTCCTGGGGCACGAGGAGCAGCTGGTGTCGCCCTTCATCTCGGCGCTTCCCAAGGCCTCTGAGCTCTGGTTGATGGCTCCGAATGCTTGCCCCTTTGCTCCGATGCCAGTGGGGGTAGGGCAGGTCACTCGTTACCGTGTGCAGTGCATCCGTGCAAGGGGGCGAGCCCCTGGTTTAACTGAAATCAATACGGTGCCGGTGTTGCCTTCAGGGCACTGGGATTTCACTGCATCGATGCTGCTCCGCTAGTCCTGACCCTCTCCCCACCCCGCCTGAAACGACCCCGTGCTCTTCTTTCCTGGAGCAGCTTTCCATCTGAGCATCTCCGTCTCCTCCGTGCACGTTACTTAAGCCTCGTGCCGCCCAGGCAAATGCTTTAGTCTTTACTTTTGGCCTAAAGAGCCGGGGCTGCAGATTTCCTAATGCATAAGACTAATAAATTATGAGGAAGTCACAGCCAACCCTTTCCCTTGACGTGCCTGGCAGCTTGGAGGCTGGGTACTAACTCATCAAGCACATTTTAATTAGCAGCCTGCGAGAGCTTTCGGAAAATAAAGGCATCTCGAGGAAACCGTCAAGTGAGCCCTGGCAGACCTGGCCAGGGGTTGAGTTTCACAGGCACGAGCACTTGATTTAACGGGTAGTAGTCACAGACGGGGCAAGCTCTAGTGATCAGAGCACGGAGCCAGGAAGGTGGGTTCACTTTCTAGCTCTTCCTCTACCCAGACTAGAAATTGCCCACAGTTGTCGTTTACCTTTTGCCAGAAGTGCAACGGGATCGTCAAATGCGCGCAGCCGCTCAGGACTTTGGGTTTATGCCTGATCCAAGAGATCCAAGATCCTGTTCCAGGGGACGGGGCGGGAATAGGAATAGGAATATAATTAGTCACTTGACCTGCTACGTAGATGCCTAAGAGCTGGCACAGGACCTGGTCCAACATCTCCAGTAGTCTGGAAACATCGCAGTGCCGAAGAGATGTGCATTTTCCTTGGAGACGTGTTTGCTTGGGGACATTCACAGGCCAGGCTTTCAGATCGTCAACAGGCACCAGAACTGGAACAGCAATGTGGTGTCACCTCCGATCCCAGAGACGGCATCCAAAAGGGATGCTTGATCCCGTGGCTAGAGCACGCGCCTTGGAGCCAGAGCCGCGGGGTTTCCTCATTCCCTCTCTCTGGTCTTAGGGAACGTCACTTCGTGGCTCAGCGGTTCAGTTTATGCATCTCTTAAAAACACAGACAATAATTTCATACCTGGAGATAATCATACTTGCCTGCCTCGCTGGACTGCTGCGAGGAACCGTTTGCGTTAGTCAAGTGCTCGGATGACGCTCCGATGAAAGGTGGGACATGGGAAATATTAAGAGAGCAGAACCGCGGAGAAACCTCATTCATTATCTAACGGCTAACCGCGTCTCTGAGACCGGCTGCGCAATTGTTTGAGCGAGGCACGAGCTGGCCACCAGAAAGGACAGCCCATTTAGGCAGGTAAAATTCCCTGGCTTTGCACCCCTGCACCCGAAACATGAATGTGGTCCCATGCCGTGTAATCTCAGTGCCACATATGTGCATAATTTGCCCCTCAGCCGAATAGCGCTGATGGATGCGCCACGAGGGACCAGACCCCAATGACAACGCAATGTTACGTTTGCTTCTAATTGCAAAAATTGGGTATGCAAATACATGGAAACGACCGTAATCATTTTCCTTGTGTAGAAACCTGACATGGTTACCGTGCACATTAGCACATGCTAATTAGCGCCCATTACTGCTCCAGCCACAAGCTTGAAGATGGATTATGCCACGCGTTAATAGGCAGCTTATTTCCAGTTGTAACACGTTTGAGAGCAAGATTAAAAACAAGCAAGCGCATAAACGCCCGGGGATCGACCACGTAGGACCAGCAGGATGGGAACGACACTAATGGCAAGTCCAGCTCCTAGCTTTACTGGTCTGAAATTACCACACGCACCTTTTCCTCCTGTCCTCCCATTTTTTCAGTGCTTCAGCTGGCAAAGTAGCGCTAACATATGCACGGGCTTTCTTCCCGAGTGTCACTTTTTGCAAGAAACAGAAAATAAATAGTGAACGGATAACCTTGGCTGGTAACCAAGTACACCAAACCTCCAGACTCCTCGTCCCCCACTCTCGTGCCCGTGGGTGAACTGGAAGCTGGCAACGCTTTACCAGGAGCAAAGGCACGTTGCGAGATCAGCTGTTTGCTGGGAAGCGATAGATCACTCTCCAACCTTGCCTTTGCCCTCCACCGCTGCTCCCGTGTTGCCAGGACGAAGCACCGCAGGAAAGTAAGATGCTGCTGCCCTCTCCCGGGCAAGCGCTGGATTGTCTGGTGTTGGGGAGAGGCGAGCGTTTCCCCGACTTACACACCTCCTAGCCCCGCTTCGGGTTGGCAAGTGTGTTGTCAGATAGAGGAGGGCCAGAAGGACCGCTTGATTGTGCGACCTCATCCTTTCTACGGCACAGGCCCTTGGTAGATTCAGATATCCTCTTGCACACGTCTTGACTTCCCACTGGCCTCATATACCTGTTACCTTATTATCTTGCATACAACACACCCCAGAAGAAGACGCACACCTTGTTTCGGAAAGGTAAAACAGGTTTTTCCCTTGTGGGAAATAACCGAGTGGCCGCCACGAGGGAGCCCAGCCTGCTCTTTGTTTGGGTCCCTGTGGATCACTTGCAGAGTTGCTCTCACTTTAGTGGCAGGAGCTGCTCTTGCTGTATTTCCTTGATTCTAACGTGCCTCCCAATTTCCAGCAGCTGTTTTTTGGGGGAAAAAAATAAAAGATGTGTGGTGTATGTGAGCAAAGATGTCTCATCTCTTCGGACTGCAACCTCTCTAGCACAGGGACTTTATTTGTACGGTGTCTAGCACAACGTGTGCCAATGTTTGCCTTTTGGGGGTCCCCATCATAGACACATTGCATAATAATGTTGTCTTTTAAGCAAAGAGTCATCCCCATAGTATCACCACTGCTTATGATTACTCCTACTGATGGTTTCTGAAGTCAAATCCTGCCAAGCGGCGTTTACAAGCTGCACATGTATTGCACGTGAATAACTTTGTCAATGCGCTTTGCTCATGATTGGCTTCAGTAAAACTGTTCACACAAGGAAATAACTCAGTATGAAGGGTCTTCAGGAATATAACCAGTGAGAAACCAAACTATAAGAAGGGAACAAAGCTATGGGGTGTCACTAAAATTTTTGTTGCAGTTGTTAAACGCAGGGTCGGTGCATGGTGTGACATGGCATTTCCTTCTTTTAAGATAAATGCATGATGCCATTGCTAACCTTGTGCAGTTATTGTGCCAGGAGGTCTCATCGGATAGGTGTGGGGTTTTGCAGATCAAGAGGCAAGTCCTAGGCGTAGGAAGCGGCAGAGAAAAAGTTGTTCATGGAAGATGAGGATGAACAAACCACGAGTGTTTTAGTCATGCCGCTTAATGCTCTAAAGAGAAGGGTTGAGGGCGGAGCAAAAACCTGTATAGGATAGGATGTTAAAGTATTATTAGCAGATCGAGGGGATAGGAGGCAACGTGAAGGGACAGGATCAGCAGTGAGAAAGCGAGAGAGATGTGGGAGGTTTCAGAAAAGACTAAGAGTCACGTTTCCTCGCTGGCTGGCCCTTCTCGGCAGACTGCAGCTGGCCTCCTCCATTCAGATAAGTGAGCAGCCTCCAGAGCACGCAGCGTTGTCTGGCTACCTGAGTCAGGGTAGGGCCCCTGCTACTCAACACCTGAAACTAAATTAATGATGGGCCGCCCGGTACAAGGGCACGAGCCGCGCAGCAGGTGCTCGCCACGTGATGGACGGAGAAAAGCATGGCCCGCTTTTATAGGCAGGCTGTTTCATGACACGAACGCACCTGAAATGAAGACCCGCCGACACCAGCGACCAAATCGAGTCTCACTTTTAATTGTTTTATGCAGGAGAGCGTACGGGAAACTAACGTCCGAACGCTGAACAATATAGTATTCCTAGCACATACTCGCTGCTCAAAATGAAAAGGCCATCTACTCTACACACACCTGAAAGCCCGAAAACCCCGAACAAAATGAACGTAACGGCAAACAACAGATTCCTCCTTCTGGGGAAAAACGGTGCGGAGTGAACCTAGGTATGGAAAGCTTTCGCTCCACGCAACGAAGAGCACGATGTCTTCTGATGCAAACGTCCACGGCGCTTCTAAGAAACTGCACCGTGAAAGCCTTCCCTGACTGCTTGCTCTTGTCTAGCTTGTGCCTGAAAACCGTTTCTGGAAAGGACTTGGCCTATTGGTGTGGGGGGGCAGTTTTCTGCCTCCCTCGTTTCATGCGTTCTGAGCCAGGTCAGCGGGTAGTCAAAGGGGAGGGAAGGAGGGGGAGCAGGCTCTGTCCCATAGACCAGCAATGCCCAAATGGCAAATGAAGATGCCAAGCCGGTTAAAACAAAGGAGATGGTGGTCCAGTAGAAACTTGCTCCTAGAACCACTACGTAGTTCTTTTTCGGTAGCCCGCTTTCGGCCACTGCACGCCGGACCACGGATAAGACCGAAACGCACATCCCCAGGGTGACGGTAGTCAAAATGGCTGTGGGGAGACAGGAAGGAGAAGGGGAGACAGGAAGGAGAAGGGAGCGCCCTCGTTAGTGCCCCCAAACTCTTCTCAGAGCAGATCTTCCCGAACTCGGGATCTCGTTCAGGGACAACTACTCTCGTCTTCTTCCCCCGCGCGCGACTCAGAGCCCCTTCCCTTCCCTGCCGACCCGTGGGGCAAGCGTGAAATCTGGACGTGGAGATGCCCGAGCTGTGGCACAGGCCCCCGGGTGTGTAAAGGATAAGGCAGAAGCAACGTGACTCGACTAGCTAGTTGGGAATGGGAATGTATCGGGGACGTGCCGGTAGGGGGGGTAGCACCTCCCTTTTCGGAAGCAAGACATGGAGAGTGGTCTGATTTTGGGGGGGTCTCTCTGAGCGTGGGGGCCTGGTACAATGTGCGCTCCCCGCCCCGCTCGCGCTCCTTGGTGGACAATGACAAGAGTCTGGTATGACCTCCGGTTCCCCCACGCAGCCCAGTGCTGCCCCTCTCGAGGGTATTGCCAACCGTACTTTCCTACAGCAAAACACGCTGGTTTAAATTAAGATGAAAGAGCCTTTGAAGAAGAGTAGGGAAGAAATCTTCTTTCCAAACGGCAGGGTTACCTGTCAAGATATGTAGGGTGATCAGCACATTTCCTTCCTGACTCCTTTACCTCCAAGTCAAGGAGGAAGGCAGCGAAGCCCGTGATTAGAGCCAGACTAGAGACTGCTGTTAGCCCATAGACCAGGGTCCAATCATCTCGAGCCCAGAGCATGATATCTGCAATAATTAAAAAAAAGAGAGACACAAACGGTTACCATTTTTCTTCATGCCTCCGCTCCTCCCCATGTGCTGCGGTGCTGCTGGCCTCCCACAATTTGTTGAAATGAATGAAATGATGCAGCTTACCTGGCAGGTAGATGGGAACAGCCAGCAACATACAGTAACTTTGGGGACCTGTTGCTGAACATACCCAGAAGAGTCAGTGGAGGACTCGTTATTTCACAGTTTCCTTGGCAGTTTCATTTTTTCATCTCTTACTTTACTTTTAGGTCTGTCATGTCTTCAGAGAAGGGATCATAACTTTGTTATCTATTTGCATAGTGCCCTAGCACAATAGGATGTGTTGGCGTGCAAAATTAAAACAAACCCGTATTTTCTCTCGTACGACATATATCTTCCCCCCCGCAAATTCAGCTCCTGGACATTCCTGACCTGCACTGTGAGGAAATACGGCACTAGCGCTGTCTGCTTCTGCAGGGGTAAGCCACAGGAAAGCTGCACGTGTTGCATAGGGGGCAATGTTCTGGCAGAGGCTCACGTGGCAGAAACTGCTCCTCACTTTCTGCCACTGCATAGCAGGATTTTCATGGGGCGATCTTTTTTTCTTCATTCTGCCTTTCAAACCCAAGGTATGGGTTTGAAATGTTACAGAAATTATAAAAATTTTCAGGGTCATGTTGTATGCAAGAAAATACGGTAGTTACAGACTATAATAATATGCAACAGAGCTGGAGAGAGGCATAAATTCTGCTGACCCCTTTCTCAGACTCCTTCCATGGAGGAAGGGGAATTCTTCCTACCAACTCTCCCTGCAGAGGATGACCCCACCAGTGTTACAACCTGCTCTTCAGGGTGGTAACAAGCCAGCCTAAGCACGGCTGCCAAAACCGCTCGATGGCTGGTAGAGGTGGTGAATAAGGATGCCAGGAAACCCAAGCGATACTAAGTATCCCTGACATTAAACTCCTATAATTCTCTCTCCCACTAGTGCAACCGAGAGGCCCTGCTGCAGAAAAGACTCTGGCACATCTTCTCAAGTCAGTCTCTCTTTAGCAAAATGCTCAGGCCTGTATTTATTTCTTTGCAGTCTCTCCCATCGTTAATGGAGAATGCTGCTCCCTTACCTTTATTTCTCTCTTTCCTGGACAGCGCGTTTGAGTACATGTTCCAGTCGGGATTGCCATTTCACCAGGTTTCTAACTCTTACTCCTTCCGTGTCTGGTTACAGGGCCTCCACTAGTAATTTAAGGTCCTCCATTCTTTTTGGCATTTATATATAGCCATTCCAGCTGTTTTTAAACTGGCCACACTCCAGGCCCTATCAGTAATCAAAGGGATCCTGGTTTTCTTTGGTTTAAAAAACCCCCCAATTTTCGATTAAAAAAAAAAGCAATCTCAAATCCACATTTCTCCGTGATTAAATTGAAACACCACTATATATATCCATACATACATACCTATATATACACACACGCACACACCTACACATACACACACATATATACGCGCGCACACATACACACACACAAATATACATATACATACACATATAATGTATATATATGTATGTGTATGTGTGTGTATATATATATATACACATATACACACACATTATATATATATACACATATATATATATATTTATCCACAATACACACACACACACGCATGCACGCACACGCATGCGCGCACACATACACACTTCTTTATGTATTTATTAGTGGTGTTTCATTTAAATGTGAATGAAAAATGTGGATTTGGGGTTACTTTTTAACTGAAAACTGGGGGTTTTTTTAAATCAGAGAAAACCAGGATCCTGCAATCAATCGCCTACCTGACCACTGTCCTCATCAGTATTAGCACTTCTGTCCTTGCTGTTCATCTGTCCGCACGCTGATACCCGCCTCCGTTCCAGATCCTTGTTGACACGATTTTCCTCCTCCTGCAGACTAAAACCAGGCATGAAGATGACGTGAGTTTCTCCCAACACTTAAAAACTCTTCCCATCAGTTGTGCCAGCCTCAGGCCCCCGGAGCTGTGTCCCCGGGTCGTCAGGTGGAGACCATCCTTCCATACGAGTCTTCCCAGTGAATGCCTCAGTGAACATCCCAAACCTTGCTCTAAGTACCAGTCCGTGTTTCTCTGGGATCTTGGCCAACCTGACATAGTCCAATGCAGGGGGAATCTTGCTGCTTCATTTCTTCTCACGTAAAGGCTGACACCGCTGCTCTTGCAAGCATCCTTTCCATCCTGCACCCATGGCTCTTACTCTTGCTTCTAGCAGATGGCACACCATACTGTTTTCTGGACACGTTCTAGGCTACACGCCTGTCATTTCTTCTTCACAGGGAGTCCCCAGTGATGCAGACCACCTTCTCATTGGTGTTGGTGGGAGCATCCTAACTTGTCTCTTGCAGGAGGCTTTCTGTTGTCTCTCAATCTTCTGTATATCATCCTGGTTCGTCCTCTGGCCCCAGTTCTTAGCTACCACATCTGCACCGGCTCTTCCTCTTTTCTGGTGGAACAGCTGTTCTCCCCTTCCCAGAATTGGGAAAGAGTTAGCAGATGAAACTGCAGGCCTGGGAGAAAGTACATCCAACAACTTCATCCAGTCAGGGGTGGAAGCACGTGCCTGGCGAGTACAGATGCAACACGTAGACTTTAGAAGGGGGGCAATGGCATTTGGACAAGTACTGGCTTCTAAGTTTGACCTCCACAGCATGCACGTTCTTAGAGCAGATCTTGAAGGAAGGCGTAATCAAAAATAGGAGACAGGATCAATCCTAGGACTAATGTATTTTCATTATGATTAATGATCTTGGCACACAAAGCAAGGATTAGCTCCTAAAGGCTGCTGATGACAAAAAGCTGGTCGAGGCATCATCAGGGCAGATGAGGATCTGGATATCGCACAATAACCCCCCGCCCCCAACAACAGGTGACTGAGGACTGAAGGGGCAGAAATGGAATGAAATCCAATGCTACCAAATGCAGGCCACGAACAAGCAACACTTCTGCCTTGGGCTTATTGCTCAAGAGCTGAAGATGGACTTGGGTAGCATAGCTGATCCCAGAATGGCTCCATGCCACTCAGAGCATCCTGCGTCAGCCATGAGAAAGGCAAATGTGACAGACCCCAAGATCATAAGAACTATTTCAAACAGAGAGGGAGGTATTAATAGCATTGTGCAAATGCTAGCGAGACCATCTGAATGACTGTTTGTGCTTCCCGTCCCCCAAATTCAAGAAAGATGAACTGAAACTGGAGCTGGGGGTCGGACTCGATGATCTGCTCAGGCCCCTTCTGTCCCTAGAAGCTATGAAACTATGAATGGAAAGCCTACCTACCGCGAGGGGGTGGGAATGGCTTGGCTTGTTTAATCTTACAAAATGAAGGCCGAGAGGGGCTGTGACAATGGTGAAGAAATACTTGAGGGTGGATAATATTGGAAGGTAACTAGTTAACCTTCAGGACAATGTTAGTGCAGGAGCAGATGGGCTCAAATTTGGCTGTGAATAAACGTAGGCTGGAAATTCCAAAAAGAGTAGAGTAGCGAGGGTCTCCAACGTTGGGAGTAGTTGGGGCAAAAAAGCCCCCCAGACCCTAATCACTTAGGAAACGGGGCATAATAAACTCGTGCCAAGGCTTGTTTCCTGCGCCTGCAGCAGCAAGGTACCAGGCACGAGGACTGAGGAGCTCTCCTTCAGCTCACATGCTTAAATGCAGTGACGTTGGAGGTGTGGGAGCGGTAGCAGGGATTGCGGAAATGGTGCTCTGGGAGTAGCTGGAATTGGTCTTGTTTCTCTAATTTATGGGTGGGGATAGACACCCACAATTTTCCATGAACGTAAAGAAATAATGAAGTCAGTGGAAAGGCTCACAGGGACTTTAAAGGGAAAAAGTCGAGTGGTTTGTTTAAGAAAGGGTAGCTGTTCGCATGCACCGATCTTTCGAACTCTCGGGGGAGAAAGGGACCAGGCAAAAGACCCCCAAAGTTTGTCGCTCGAAGACAGCACTGCGAGGGGTTAGTTATGGATGGTTTCTTAGAGGAATGCCCCGTGACATTAAGCAAGCTTGGACTGGGAGAGACACAAAGCCAGCTGCCTGTATTCCTCAAAGTTTTGGACGAATGGAGGCCTCTTTCTTTGCACGTCCCCTCCATTCATTTTGACCCCAGCGTACTCCGATGTGCAGAAGAGAGATTTAATATTCCAGGCCGCTTTCCACGAGCATTTCCAGGCCAGGGATTGGACCCAATGGACACTGGAGAAAACCTTTGGGGCATACACCGATATATCTGGTGCCGACAGCATGGCAGGGAAGAGTTTTTAGGAAACCGTCCGTGTTCGGCAATCTTTTTATCTTGATGGGGGTCTCTCAAGAAGAGCATAAAGATTGGACAAATGCCTTCAGGACATCACACCAGGGGAGGTGTCATGGCATGCGGTTAGTCACGGGCAACACGGGAATCTGCTTGATTTAATTAGTTACACAGGCAGATTTTTTTTTTTTTTTTTAAATCTCAATCCAGGGCTTGCCCCTGCAGCTTCCAGTGCTTATTAGGAGATTTCTGTTCTTCCTGGACCGTCTCGTACAGCACGGGTGGAAGATGTCTGCAATTCTCTTGCCTTTCCAGGGCTGCGGGAAACACGATCCCTTTGGGCTGCAATAAAAGAATTGGGCTATTCGTTACATCAGCTCATCTCCTATCAAAGCCCGGGCTCTCCCTGCGTCTCTCGCCACTGAACTAGATTGTTCTCTAAAGAAAAGCCTTGTTCGGGTGACATACGCGGCGTACGGCGGAGCTCAAATAGGGAAGGACCGGTTGAATCCTTTGCTATTAGCAGAGAGAGGAGGCGGCAAAGTGATAGTGGCTTGTGGAAGTGGAAATCTGAGGGACCGGACCGGAGGGTCCTGCTACCCTACAGAAACGAACCTCTTTTATGCTTCAGGATAGGAACATCACAATCCTACCTTGACTCCTACCGTCAGAAGCGGCCACGTTGGCTCATCAGGTGCAAATGTCCAAATTCAGCTCTCACTTACCCTGACTATGGGACAGCTGCTAATCTGGCCTCCTCTGACCTGAACCAGTCCGTGAAAGCGGGCAGGGGTGTATAAGCCGAAGAGGTAGGAACTTTTTGTCTTCTGGCTCTGAAAGCTGATTTTTTTTTCGTTGATAGAAACTTGCTGGGTTTTTTTTCTTCTGGTTGGAAGGGGAAGTTTGCCCTTTCGGGCTCTGTTTTGTGGCTCACCAAAAAGGATGACGTTCCAGGTCTAATAAAAGATATCGGATTTACCCAAAGAACCTCGTCTGCCTACGTCCTTAGACCAGCACGGCTACAACCTACCCCCCAGCCCCATAGGATACCTTCTAGCACTCCTGGAAATCAAATGTCCAAGTACTGGGCCCAAGTCAATGAATAAAATCTTCTGGCCTGTGTTAAGCAGGTGCTCAGAGTAAGTATCAACTGGCCCTATGCATTCATGAAGGTCATGATATCTGGCAATGCCACTGGAGATGGCCGAGTTCCTGTCCCAACAACTGTGAACTGATCACGGCTTGTGACATTCGGTGTTTTCCTGAATCTCTCAGCTCCTGGATCTAAACTTTGCAAAGTTCCTAGAATTCATTTGTAGAGAAAAGCTTAGAAACAGGAACACCTGCTTGTAAACCCAGAGGGCAAATAAAATCATGAATTTATATTTTTTAAACCACATGATTTTTAAAGGCATACGACTGGCAATTCTGATCAGGGCTAAATTGCTTTTACCGAGGTGAATCAAAATCTATTTCAAAATAAATATATCAGAATTTTTGCCGATGAGACCAGGAACCCAGATCTGTGTTTTTCCAGGAAAGCATTTTAAGTTTTTTTGCTGCTTTCTTGGATATTTGAATCCTGGCAGGGTAGTAGACTTCGTGTGATGTGAGTCAAAGGAGCCAGTAATTATTTGTATACCCGGTATTACCATTGTGTGTAGGAGCCCTTGTTCTGGACCAGAGGATGGGAAGGAAAAAACAGCAATGGACTACAACCAGGACTTTACTGCTTAATACTAAGGAAAAACATAAAATTAGAACATAAAAGTGAAAACATTTCAAGACAGAGAAAGGAAAGGACTATTCCAGCCTTTGAAACAATTACAAACTCCACTGGGCAAAGCACTAGAAATCAAAATCTGCCAGGAACAATCAATCCTGCACTCTAGCAAAGATGAACCGGATGACCTACCAGAAAACCAGTCCGAATGACAACCTGACAAATGCTATGCACCGGCCTTCCTACCCTTCAGAGTGCTTAGCAACCTATAGCACCCGGGTGCTTATTTACTAATTACAAACCTAATTAAATAAAGCTGCCGGGTCCATTAATTAATCCAATCCATTGCTGCTAATGTTGCTGCTAATGCTGGTGTCAGGAAAAGAAAACTAGAACGGTTTGGCTTGGGAAAGAGAAGTGCTAGAGGGCACGGGATGGAAGAAGGGCATTAACAGATGGGCAATAAGCGGCCAGTTCTCCCTGTTTGTACCGCCCCACTGTAGGACAACTCGGCTTTAACCGTGGGAAGTGCATTTCGAAGCAACAGAAGGAAATATCCCTGCTGGTTACAGGGTCACCGTCCCACTCAGCCAGGCAGGGGTGTTAGGCCCCGATGTCGGGAGGCTGAAGCTTTGAAGGCTCAAATGCACAAATGCACCCTCTGGAAACTCCTGGGAAAGCCGAGCTTTTGGGATCGAGTTTAACTCATGCCCCAGACTACTGCCCCGTACCCCGAGGCTGCAGTGCTGCCGCCTCTCTCCCCCCAGCCTGGGTCCCCTCTGACACCCGGCCCCCCAGGGCCTTTGCGTTAAAGATCACCCTTCTTTCCTCTCCCGGGTGTTACCTTGCTCCCAAAAGTTTGGCGTCACCGGGTTGAACTCCTCCTCCGACGTGTTCAGCCAGCGCAGGCTGAAGGGCACCCCGAAGTCATAGGATGCGGCCCAGCGCATCACCAGGCCGTCGTGGCGGTGCGGCCGGTACTCCAGCTCCACCCAGTGCAGCAAGATGCCCAGGGAGAGGACCCTGCCACGGAGATGAATTGGGTCGTGGCCGCCGCCAGGCCCCACTTGGTGGACAGGGGCACCTGCCACGAGGACTCAGCCGGCCGGACCGAGGCTCGGTTTCGGAAGGGGGACCAGCGCCGCCACGCAGCTCTCTCCGGCGGGGCGGTCTCCGGCTGGGCCGCCATCGAGCCGCCCAGCCCCGCGCGCCCGTCGGATGAAGATGGCTTCCGGGCGGCGGCGGGGGAACATTCCGGCCCAACGGTCCCCGGCCGCGGCGGCCCCGCCCGCTCCCGCCGCCGCGCCCGCGAGCCCCGAGCACCATCCCCCTCCCCGCCGCCGAGCCCGGGCTTTCCCCACACGCGCCGTGGCGAGCCTGCTGGCCCCCCGCGTAGCGCCCAGGCGCTGCCCCGGCTCGGCTCTCGCTGACCCCCCTGCTAACTGTCCGCAGAAGCTCAGGGCTGGAAGGGACCTCGGGAGACCGTCAGATGTAGGCGGCACTTCGAGACGTGCCTGTCACACCCCGGGGTGCTGGGTAGCTAAGCGCCGGACTCCCCAGTACAGGCCAGGCCTCAGTCTGTCCTGACAGGCCATGTTTCCAGTTTTGGGCTCGCTGACCTGTAAGCCTTAAGGGAAGAAAAGCACTGCATGGCATCTGGGCCAACCCCAGGAATCAGCTGCCAGCTCCAGGCGAGTCAGAGTGGCCTTATCTGGATTACAGGTTAATTGGCAGGTCGGTAGAAGGGGCAAGAGCCAGCTCTACGGTCTGACCTTTTATTGCCGATATATCCCAAAACACAAACACTTCTCTTAAAAGTCTACCTGACCACCCGTGCCAGTGCAACATAGACCGTTACCTACCACCTGGGCAGACCCAAGACGGGGAGGGCGGCGCACACGCTGGCAGCAGGTCTTCTTGGACTTGCCGAGTTCTCCGATTGTCCCTCCAGCCTATATGCTGTGTTCATGGTCGGCTTGTTCTACTGGTCTAATGAGCACCCTCCGACTGGTTTTATTTACATTTGTTCTGTTAAAACCAAGGGGGTCAGCCTGAACCAGATCTCTCGTGGACCTGGAACGTGTCAACTGGTGGGGAAAAGAGAAGGGAGGGTTTCTTGCATCCTTCCTTCAACATCACGAAATACCGCTTAACACTGTCCTGTTTTCTCTTCACCATAGTTTATAGGTCTTCACTGCCGAGGCTGCTTTTTGACAACTCATCTAACTTAAAAATGTACCGGCTGTAGCAAAATGGCATCGAATATATTTGCTTGCACAACCCCGCCTGCTAACATTTTAAGATAAAGTTATTCTACTGGATTTGGGTGACCAAATACAAGGTCTTCTTTCAGGCCTTGCACTCCATTTAATTTGATCTCATGACTTGGCAATGTTGACCACTTCCTTTTATGTCGTGGTGACGTCCGCAGAGGTTCGCTCTGCTGTCACTCAGAACCAGGCTTCGGGGCCGTCTGCTTTAGCCACGTTTCTGCAGCTTTGCTTGGGCCCCTTACAAATGGCAACAGAGGAAAGCGCCAGGGAGACAGACAACCAGAGCGGAGGACAAGCAACCAGGAATTCCCAGTGCCGGCTCCCGTTGTCATCCCAGAGGCGCACCGATTAACCTCTGCACCGCAGATTTCCCATGTTTAAAATGTCTCCCAGTTAGGAGGGCTCTGGCGTGGCTAATGAACACAACTATGGACTGCACACACATTTTAGCAACCGTCACTGGGAGAGGAGCCTTGAACCCAAGCAGTGCTTTCTTTCTTCAGAAAGCACGGCGTTTGGTATGGCTTCTCTCCTGCTCTTCCTTCCTCACCTCCGCATTAGGCTGGTGAGCTAAAAGGAATGCTTTCCTGGCCATTTCAGTGATTGTATCTGATCCTTGCTTCATGGTGCTAGATTTAATATCCCCAAAACTTCTTTGAGCAAACAGTCCCTCCTTCCCCTCCAAAACATTTGCAATGCAAACTGTCCTAGGCCCTGGCTTGCCTGGTCCTAAACTGCTTTCACTGCATGTGCTTCTAGATGGTTTGAAAATCTCTTTGAACACAAAAAAGGTGTTGTGACTAAGCTATGGAGGATGTAGGGGCTGCACTGGAATGATGCTGCTATGGTTTGGGGGTGAGCAGTGATTTCTGCCTCTTCCCCCTGTCACACTGGCACCCTTCCCAAGTGACCAGACGAGGCTTGCACTTTACTCTGTGAAGTGCCAGGGCTCCCCCACTTTCTCCCAAGCTTGCCAGGAATAGTCAATAAAAGCATTTCCCTTAGGATAAATATGTGTCGGGATATTAGGGTACCCAACACAGAGTGAATTTGTGCTTACTTGGGTTTCTGTGTATGCAGAGAGCTTGGAGGATGGCACATCTCTCCAAATCCAAAGCAGCTCAGTGCTAGTGGCAGGACTCTTTGAATGAATTAAGTGGGGTTACTGGGGCTGCAGAAGGAAGCTTGCATTAAAAACATGGAAATGGTTCTGAACTCTGCTACATCCAGAATAAGTGTGTATGCAGTTGGAGCAACTCCAGGGGTTTCAGTGGAGGTCTCTGGACTTAACCCTGGGTACTGGAATCTGCCCCAGTCTCCATGATTTCTCCCACTACTTAAAGCTTTCTAAAACCCACTCATGAACAAAGAAAAACCCACAAACTCCAACGCGTGCAATTTTCTCAAGTGGCTTTATTTCACTACAAGAAGAGCCTATTCAATGATAGGACAGAACAAAATAGCAATGCACCTCTGAAACCAATTTGAAATCATTCAAACACCTTAAAAAGCCTTAAGATCAACCATCTTCTCTGATGATTACTGACTGAGATGGTAAAACAGACCAGCTTTTGCATCAAATATGCATGGCAGCGCTACTGCTCAGTGTTGCTGCCCACAGCTGCCATGTCCAGCAGTACCAGCTGTTGAGAGAGAACCACACTTGATTTGGTTGTTGTACAAATATCTCATCTCATTTACAGCAAGATTTCTATCCACCTTAGTTTTACCTCTGCATAGTGTGCGCAGATAGAAGTTTGGTACAGTGAAAACCCCGTACCTGATCACTATGTTATATTCTCAAGTGCAACGTGTTTAATGCAGAAAGAAGGAAACATTAACAAAGCACTTATATGGCTACTTTTTAAAAAACGTTAAACATGTCTTCCATACAGAAACTCATTTTTTTCCTCTAAAGCAATGAACATATTTAAAGCTAGAGCGATACGATAGCATCTTAGGAACATGCTGCTCGTGGCATCAACTGCATCACTGAAAGTCCTTCAGGGCAGTTCTTTGTGTTACTATTATTTGAATACCCAAGCCTGCCGAGACACAGGTGTTTGAAACCAGCAGTCTCTCTGACTTGGCACATGCCGTCAAATGGACGGAACATCAGGATATAACAACAGAAACACAGAAGGCCGGCAGTAATTAGGACTGACCTGTAAAATAAGATGGGGAGCTCATCTCTGTGTGTGGATGTTCCTGTCTTTCTGGCTACAGACACAACAAAGAGTGCTTTTGAGCTGGCTAGCGTGCTTTTGGCATTCTATGCATCCGATGGAGGTCTTTTATGTGCCACAGGCTGCAAAGAGTCAATGTCTGAAGTTCTCTGAACCTGGGAAGTGCTACACAGAGAGAAAGTTCTAACCGCTCCTTTTTTATCTTCCTGGTCAATTCGGGAAGATACAGCAAAAGCTGCAGGTATCACGATAGATCTGTTTTCCTCACCTGCATCCAGCCATGCTAGACTACTTTAAAACTAGAATTTGGGCTGCACAACTAGCTGGATAAACCCCCTGCAATTCTGTTACATGGATGTGAAGCGGACACAGGAATCTGGAAGCCAATGGGTGTCTGAGATGACGTGTACTTACCCAGAACAATCTTTCTGCCCACAAATGCAGGTTTCTGAGTCTTGAGAGGGACCCGGACTGCTTAGATGTGCATATGGGTGCGCCTGGGGGTAAGGGCTATGCACTGACATGACAAAGTAATCAGGCACTATAACTGAAAGCCCTGAGCCACAGCAAAAGAGAAAGTGCAGTTTTGCCAAGTTCTTCTCCAGGATCCTTTGCAAAACAAAATAATGAAACCCCATTTTATTCCAATTACCTACTCTAATCCATTTGGAAGCAGAACTCCTGATGAAGTCCCCCAGTTCATGTTGGGATGTGACCATCATATCCCCTCTCTCATCATTAAAAACACACAGCATTTTTTTTAAAGGCCAATATTGCTGTGTCCTCCCACACCGCAGGATGTATCCTCATGCCACAGTCTGAGTTACTGCTTTGCTGTCAGGCTGCAGGTTGATCAAGGAATCGCTTGCCTGGGCCAGTTCAGCAATGGAGACTCGTCCTCTCTGTCTGATGTATTGAGCCACAGCAGCCATCTCCTCTGGGGTGATGTAGATGAACTTTCCTCGGTCATCGATAACACCTACAAGATAAAAGGTGACCTGGAGTCAGTACTGCAAGGCTGACTACATTTCCAAGTAGAAGGCAGGAGAGGGTGGAACTGTAGAGACTAACTGGTTCAGAGAGGTATGAGCTTTCATAGGCAACAGGCTACTTCATGAGATGCCACAAATGGATTTGGAGAAAGAAAGGGTTTAAAACAGAGAGGAATTTACATACAAATGAAAAGGGCAGGGGGAAAGGACACTGCAGCGATAAATGCCTCATGGCACGGTCAGAACATCCACCGAGGCAGGTGCTTAAACACTTCTGAAAGTCACGCTAGGCCTCTAAACACTTTTGCAAACAACTGGCCCTATACCCTTCAGCTTGCTTTGCAAAAAAGACAGTAGATAGACTTAAAAACAAGACACCAGTATTACTGGCTGAAGTAACACACTGCACAGGGAAGTGTTTTGCAAGTTCCACTAGTGCATCTCAATCCTCATCTACATCATCTTTTCAGATCCAGTCCTGAACTTCTTTTTTGCACGGTGTGTTAAATGCACTGAAAGAAGCAGCCTTTCTGTAATGCTGACAAGTGCTCCCTATGCACTAGGGTGGTAATTAAGCAAACCAGTCAAGCCTGTGCTTAAGTATAAATGTGCGAGATGTTCCACTGCGAGACCGTTTCAGGCTGGACATAAGGAAGAATTTCTTTACTGTCCGAGCCCCCAAGGTCTGGAACAGCCTGCCAGCGGAGGTGGTTCAAGCACCTACACTGAACACCTTCAAGAGCAAATTGGATGCTTATCTTGCTGGGATCCTATGACCCCAGTTAACTTCCTGCCCTTTGGGCAGGGGGCTGGACTCAATCTTCCAAGGTCCCTTCCAGCCCTGACGCCTATGACATCTATGAAATCAAATGGGACTACTCGCAAACTTTAAAGTTAAGGACATACCCAAATGATCCGCTGGACTCTCTAGATAAACCCTGTGGACTAAGGGGGTCTGCAGAGATTTACACGCAGACAGCACCGTGATGATTATGGGCTATTATGACCCCAGCACTTGTTCCTGCCTAGGGCAGGGGTTCGGACTTGATGATCTGTTCAGGTCCCTTCCGACCCTAGAAACTATGAATTTATTATAATACAATAGGCTAAAATAATTAACTGTTGTTACAAGACTTCAATAGTAGAAAGCAAGTGCTCTAACCACTGGGACTATCCTACCTAGCACAGATTTCTTTGTGTTCTTCAGTGAAACAGGATACCCTATGAAGCGTGGAAAATCTGCTTAACTCAATTATCTGCCCTTATACACTGGCAGTAAACTTTTAACAAAAGACGATAGGCTTGAAAAACAATATTTAGCAACAGTTCTATCTATTTTGGGCGCATCATCCATTTAAAAAGAGGAATGTGGAATTTTAGAACGACAGAATCACAGAAAAATGGGGCTGGCAGGGACTTCATGAGGTCATCTAAGTCCAGTCCCCCGGCTCCAGGCAGGACCATCCCTTTCTAACTCCTTGCAAAACAGGACAAGCACTGGCTGAGGGACTTATGGGTACGTCTACAACCAGGAACTATTTTAACTTAAAAAAAAAAAAAAAAAAGTCAATCAAATAAATAGGTTTCAGGTTGCCATTGTCACCATCAGCTGGGGAGAAGAAACCATGCTCTCAACCGTGGCAAAGTTCCAGCTTCCTTGCCCAGACTTTACTAATTTGGCTCAAAACAAGGCAAAGCAACTCAGGCCTTGTCCAACTCTGGTCTCTGGGCTTTCACAATGTCCCCTACCGCTCCTGCAGGTTGTCCCCTTTTGAGACACCCCCCACCCCCGACAAGTATGAAGGGTTCTCACCCAAATCCTTTCTAGCCTCTAGATCTCTCCTCTCTGCCTCTTTTGTCTACAAGAATCCTATTTCTGTGGAGCACAACAGCAGAGGCATGCCTGTGGCCTGTACCTCGAACTCCCAGTTTGGAAGGGCCCAAGGGCTTCAACAAGCTCGCTGGGATGCATACCTCTGCTTGGCTCTGTTAGAGCCACTGCCCCAAACACCAGAGGTTATATTTTTCAGACAGGTTTGCAAACTCCCTACAAACACAGACTTCATCTGAGATGTCTCATTCTTAACTAATTTAGATCCAGGAGACAGCAATTCACACTTATATGCAGCACAGCAGTGCCTGTGCTATTTAAGGCCTTCACAGTAGGACTTAAATGATACACAGGCCTTAAGCAGGGTCTCTCTGCAGATGAAGTGCATTCAGGGTACATTATTTTAATACCATGCCACAGTTACAACCTTGTACCAAAGAGCTAGAGAGCCTCTGTCCAGCACTGCAGTCCAGTTTAATCAGAAAGTCTCAACACAGGTGAAATTGGGGTAATATAGCACATCTACTATTTATGTCTAGTTGGAGCATTTTCTTCCTAGCAGGTGAAGCATTTTCTAGGTCAACGGGGGCCAACCTCCTTGGCAGGCATGCTATGAGTGAGCCCTGCACCCTCTGCAAGAGCCAATCCAACCACGATCCCCTGCCTAATATGTTGCTCTGTTTTCTTCTCTCTGCCATGTGCTCCCTGCCCAATCTGCTACTCTTTTTCTGCTTCCTATACTATCTTCTGCTACCCTTTCCCTGATCTCCTGTGTGCCCCCATAGAGACTGCCGGTGCCACTTGTGGCATGTGCCCCAGAGGCTGGCCTCCTGCTCCTAGGTTACCTATTCACAGTCTAACCCACGTAGATAGAAACATGTAATTTCTCCAGTGTCACCTGTCAGAGTACCATCTGCCATCAGGTCTTGTATTCTATTAATTGCATCCTGTTGGGGAAAGAAAAAACAGCCGGTTAAGAGACGAGAGGAAAGATTTCATGTTTTCAGACATATCAGAGAAATTGTTATTTCTGAGTGCTGAACGTTCAGATATAACACGCATATCAGCAGTCCCACACAGGCGTGAATGATCAGCTTGTTGTCAGACAAGTTTCTAACTGTCAGTCTCTGTAACTCTGTTTGCAGGAGGGGAGCCTAGAGACGTGCTCGTTCACATTTAATTAGAACATGTCGGAGCAGACACAACGCCTCACTGTCATGTATATTAAGCCCCTGCAAAATGGCCACTGGGGCACTTTATCTAAACCTCATCAAATGAGCTTTAAAGCATCCTGCAGCCATTTCGAAACGCAGAGGGGCTTAATACACATGACGGTGAGCTGCTTTAATCAGAGCAGCTAGCCAGAAGCCGCTCTAATTAAAACACGCCCCCTCTACCCCCAAGCACGTGTATAGGCAGCCAAGTAGTTTCTCCTATGAAAAATTGTTATTGCAAAGTTATTTGGAGGTCAGGGATACAGTTCAACTATTTATTGGAAGTGAACTGCACAGATTCCCAAAACAAGAAAGTTTGTGAGCGGATGGAAAAAAAAAAAAAAAAAAAAAAAATCAAATCAGCGACATCAAATTAGCCACATGCATTTATATTAATACATATTATATGTATTTGTATGCCTCAAATACATATACGGAAGTGTATTAATTCTGTTTAAGGTTCTGTCATTGTCAACACAACAGAGGAAACACGCTAAATTTATCTCTACAAATCCCTATGGCCCCGTGAGGGGCTGACTCATTGTAATCAGATGAGGTTTTTATTATTCATGTAGAAACTGCACTGTATTAGATGCAGTGGAAGAAAATAAAACATGAGACCCCCAAAGTGCACATGGAAGCAAGACAGAAGAGGAAGAGGCACAACAGTAGAGGGATGGAGAAAACCAACTGGAAGACAGAGGACAATGGGTATGCAATACTGTGAGTTCACTTGGGAGGGGTCTGCATAGGGTTTGAAGGGAAGTTGTTAATGAGTAAGAGTCATACTACGAATATAACGATTTAAAATTATTTTTTCAAAGTGAGTGACATGGAGAAGGAAAGGAGGGAAGAGGACAAGGGGATGCCAGCAAGGAATGAGGCTGCCAGGACAAATACTTTGGCATGAACAACATAGCTAGTGTTGCAGGTCTCCCACTCATCTGGACCGCTGCTGTCTTTCTCAACAATGAATATGCTGCTACCTACATATTTAGGCAGCTTTGTAACCCAACCTACCCTAGATTGGTAAATCAGGAGAGGGCACGCAAATGTGCACTGGATGAACCTCAGTGAAAACCTAACGTATCTTCCACAGAAGCAGACACACATGGGAAGAACCCTACTCGCCAACCTACCCTCCTTCCTCCAAAAGTACCATTTTCCACGTTCACTCAAGCCTTTAATCTTTACCTGTGTCCTCAAACCCAGATGGGAAGCCAGGTCCTCCAGCTGATCCACCTTTGTACTCTATGGGAACAAACAAAAAGTGAAACGCAGCTGAGGAAGTACTGGGTTAGCATGTTATTTGGCTAGCTGCAGAGATGTGACGGACGCAGCTAGGCAGCAAGAAATTGCAATTTAATTCCACTTTCCTAGCCAATGTTCTTGCCTGGGGAAATAACTGGTGTTGCACCATTTGAACGAAACAGCTTTGCTTCAAGAGAAGCTGGAAGCTCTTGCCCACCTGGGGATGGAGATCTGAATGCGTTTCTGGGCATCTGTTTTGAAGAACCGCCTTTTTTTTTTTTTTAAACAGAGGCAGGCTAAGCGCAAGCACAGCTTGGATTCTCTGTATGCAATGACTTGTACAATGCCACCGGCTCCGTTCTTCCTGCTACCTGTATTTCTTTCTATCCAACCATGTGTAACTCAAGCTTCCAGGCGGCATGTTGGAGACTCCTTTTTAATTCAGTTCCAAGGATGGTGCAAAATACCTTCAAAAACTATACTTGGGCCAGACCTCCTGGTGGCTCTAAGCTCTTTAGTGGTCTGTCTGCTCTTTGTGGTTGAATCTCCTTCATAAGCTTATCCCTTAGCTAATTTCTTACTAGCAGAAGCATATACCCAGTGCTATTTCAGAGAGGCAATGCACGCAGACCAGGGAAAAACCAGGAACTCTTGAGTTTTGATCTCCTTCTGTGACATGAATCGAGTCATTTAGATTCCAATTCACCACTGCTTTAATCTAGTTTTACTGTTTGGTGCAACTCCATGTTATTACACAGATGACTGGGGTAATGACATGCAGTGGTGAATCAGGATCTTAACTTCCCCATGCCTTGGCTTTCCCATCTGTAAAATGGGTTAACAGCACATACATCAAAATGCAGTGCAAAAATTAACGCTGGGGAGGAACTTTTGAAAACATAAGAAGCGTTAAGTAGTCTTATTTTTTCTTTTAGTCCTGACCATGATTCTTTGCAATACTACAGGAAGCTGTACAATTTCAGATGCAAGTTTTGCCTTTAATTGATTGGAGATAATGCTTCCAAAGCCGTATTGCATTTGCTTTTGGGCTTCTTTTAAGACTGCAGGGATTCTAACTCAGATGCACCTCTAAGAAATAAAAAGGCTGCAACAAACACTTGCTGCTTTTCATTCAAACACAAGAAAAGAAAAACCACAACCCAGGCACCCAGATTTACTAGTTGTGAAGTCAGATACAGCCAAGCTAGAGAACTGACTACTATGGACTGAAGATATGAAGAGGGAACCAGTCCATGGAATTCAGTTCTCAGAGCTGGGAACTGCCAGATTGTGTCACATCTTCTTTTAGAAAGGATAGGGTGGGCAAAGCCACATTTAAGAAAAATAGTGAAAGAATAATAAAACAGAAGGACTGAAATCTTAACCTACACATATGCCTGCCCTGGATTGTCAGGGGGTTTACTGGAAGCTTTCCGACTTACACATTTCCCACAGACAATATGCTACAAGACTCGTTTTGCAACAATATACTGTAGTTATTAAGCCTCAAAGTCGGGTTCAGCACAGCATGAAAACGCACGCTGAATTTTTGTCAGAGCACATTGACAATGGGTAAAGGTCTTTGCTGAACTGGGTCCCCAAACTAATTTAATGACATCAAGGCAGGATCATCCTTGACTAAAGCATCTCGCCTAAGTGTCTGTCCAACCTGCCCTTGAAATCTTCCAGGGATGGAGATGGCACAGCTTCTCTACACACCTGTTCCAGTGCTGGACCACTCACATAGCCAAAATGTTCCTCTTCATCTCCAACCTAAATTTCGCTTGCTGAAGCTTAAGGTCATTGCTCCTAGTCCTTCCTCTCCCCTATGGCGAGGGGCAAAAGCCCATCTCTATCCTCTGTTATCCATATCCATTTAATCTGTAAGCGCCCTTTAAGTATCTGAAGTCTCTTACCAAATCCTCCCTCGGTCTTCTCTTCCTCAGACTCAAGTCTTCCTTAAATTTTGAAGTGTACTGCCTTCGTAACTATTAAAGCACTTATTACGAGCCAGCGCCTCTCCTTTTAAAAAGAAACAGAATCGTCTAACATGACAATCGGCCGCTGCAGAAAGGAAACACGATGTTGGGACCCGCAGAGGAATTTAATAGTAAAGGCTGGGATTTTCCAAGCAGCCTGAAGAGCATCAGGTGCTCAACCGCCACTGAATTTCATCTCCTACCTCCCTTCAAGCTCTTGGAGAAACCTCATTAAAGCACCCAGCAAGGCACAGGGACCGACAGAAGAGCCTACATGTAAAAAGTCTCTAAGGAAGGAATAGGGACAAGCTGCCTCTACTCAAAACTTCTATTGTCAGACGCTATTTGATAGAACGGCCAACTTCAAATCATTTCATTTCATATGAAATGATGAAATAAATGAAAATCAGCTGCTTGTTGAACTGATGAAGCCGAAAGAATTTGTAGACGGGTATGAATAACTTAGCACCCCTGGAGCAGACAGCTCCTAACAGATACAAAAGGCACCAAATGATCCAGGTAGAATGGATGATGTGCTGCCCTCATCTTTTATGAGCAAAGTATTAATTTTCAGATATAAAGGGAAAAACTATCCATTTTGAAGAAAACAATGCTCTGGCTTTTGGTCTTGGTGCTGCCAACCATCTCAAGCAAGCCACGTGCTTAAACCAGGTGCTTAAGTCCTGTAAGAGGAACCTTAAGCACGTCCTTAAAGTCCAAGGGATATCAAAGAAAGGCAACTATAAATGGGTACTTAAACACTGAACAGAGGCTTTAGTGACCGATCACTGCAACACAGAGAAGTGGCTGCAGCACCTCGTGGATTCGGATCCAAAGATCCCCTTCCCCATTTTGAGTAGAAGGACGTGAAAGGGAAGGGCCTAATCAGTCTGCTTGCTGCTCTTCTGGGGCAGTTTATTTAGGTTGTGATTTGATGGGATTTTAATGTGTGTGCATGTTCAAAATATTTGACCAAACCCAGCTTTATCACAGATAACGGCAGACACAGCACATGAAACAAAGCACGGTACAGCCGCTTCAAGGCGCTCCTTTCCATCCAAGAGCTCCCGTTGACCTTGGAGGAAAGCAAAATCTCCAAGCTATGCTAAGTACCAAGAATGCGAGTTTTGACCTTTGAAGACCCATCTTCACAATGGAGTTACTACAGCTCTTCCTTGAGTTCTGTCCTTGTTCTTTACACCCAAAAATCTCTAGGCCAAGTTCAGTGGACTAGCCCATTTCAGATAGCTGGCCCACCTTTGGGTAAGGGCCTAAGACCAAGTACTGCTTTCGTTTGGTCCAGCGAGCTTCCTCACTGTGCAGTGCAGACACAGGCTCAACCGCTCAAGTGCGCATTGGCCTATGCTTGTCAACAATCCCACCAGCAGTCTCATAAAGATATGCTGGATCTCACAAATTCAGTGACAAGGAATGACACGGCAGCTCACCTTACTGCAGCACAAGCACTCGTGTAGCAGAAAAAGCCTACAGCGTACGGAGATGTATTAACAGGACTTGCACTTGCAAATCAAGGGAAGAGATTCTTCCGTACGATTCAGTACTGGGGAGGTTTCAATGGGGGCACTGGACTGCATCCAGTTTGGGGGCCCACGCTTCAAGAAGGATGTGGTCAGTTTGGAATGAGATCAGCACAGAGCAATCAAAATGATTAGGGGATACCTGGGGGCAAGACTAACAAGGAAAGGCTGAAAATAATTGGGCACTTTTACATGTACTCCAGGGCAAGGGGTGGGACTTTAATTAGAGCCGCTCTAATTAAAGCACCGCAGCGTCTCATGTATCAGTGTCCCCGCACTTCAAAATGAATTAAAGCTCATTTGACCAACTTTAAATTATTTGACAAACACTTGAACTTGAATTAAAGCTCATTTGACAAACCTGAGTTCAGATTCTGCTGTTTTGAAGCATGGGGCCGCTGATACACAAGATGCGGGAGGCTGCTGGAGCGCAGTAATGACCACAGAGACTTGCTGCAATTGCAGCGTGTCAGAGCAGCTGGATTAATCATGTCCCAGTGGCCTCCCAGCATGTCTACAGGTACCCATTTCATTTGGAGAAGAGAAGACTGAGGGTAGGGATTTGATAACAGGTTTCAAATACCTAAAGGGCAATTAAAGAGAGGATGGAGATGGGATTTTTTTCTCCGTGACTGCAGGGGACAAGAATAGGAGCAACAGCTTCAAGCTGCAGCCAGGAAAATTTACACTGGAGATTAGGAGGAACTTTCTGACTATGAAGGTGGTCAAGCACTGGAACAGGTCATCTTTCCTTGGAGGTTGAAGAGCAGGTTGGACAGACGCTTGCCTGGGATGGCTTAGCCAGGGACAATGCTGCCTTGACCAAGGGGCTGGGGACTAGATGACCTTGTGAGGTCCTCTCAGCCCTACTTTCCTGCAATTCTTTTGGTCCTATGAATGTGCAAGTCTTAACACCACCCATGGCAGAATACAACACTTGTGAGGAGCTAGCACGTTAAGCATGGCTTTGCAGTATGATGAGGGCGGTGACCCAAAATGACTGTACAAAGACACACACTGCAGAGAAAGAAAAATCTACTGATCACTCTGGATTTCCACCAGCGTCACCGATATCTGGGGTGGCTTGAAGCCAGATGCCTGTGCACACAAGAGCTATGCGTGCTAATGAAACTTTCCATGTGTCTTATGCCGAGAATCTCGTTCCCCATAAAACTGGGACCAAGTTAACCAGGACTAATACAGGTAACTATACGAACAGAATGAATATGCTCTTCTCCCTCCAGCTCCAGATAGGAAAATGTACTTTGCAAAGCAAAAACCCCCGTGAGAGTTGGGGATTCTATTTTTAATTGAGGGGGGGTGGGTGGTGTTCAAGATGATTCACAAACTTTAAAAATGCAACTAGACGAACAGCACATTCAAAGGAAGCCTAAGGCACCCTGATCTTTTCTATAATACACCTCTAAAGGTTAAGATGACACCATGCTTCTCAGGGGTATGAAGTTAGAAAGGAAATCATGCTGAAGGCTTACATGACCTTTTACTGTGCATGAGTTTCAAATGTACACAAAAGCAACAGACTACACACAGCTACCACGATCCTGATTTTCACTCAGATGCGACACCTTGGCTATAAAAGAATAACTGATTTTTTAAAAATCAATGCTGCGTGTTCACATTTAGAAACCCAGGGGCTGACCTAACCAGGCACTGAGCACCTTCAAGCATCTGGACCTCAGCATGAACAGGATCAGGTGCCAAGGTACTTGCAGACACTATTTTTTCAAAGATAGAAACTTTTCCACTTAAATCTACGGGGAATCTAACCAGGATAAAGACGGACTGTTAATACACTGCTGAAGCCAGCCCGCTTCTCTATGAATTCCTTTTTTTAGGCTGCATAAAAAGCTATTGCCAACTATTCGGGAGCATCTGATATCTTTTTGAAGTGAGCTACTTGAAATAGAGCATGTACTTCAGCCACAGGAAAAAAAAGAGAAAATTTCAATGTGACATTTCCAAAGCGTCTTCTCATTTTAAGGTTTATTTTAAGCCCCTAGTTCTAAATTGAACCCCAGGTATAAGGCACTCCATACTGCAGCAGAGCCATAAACTTGTATGTAAGGGCCAAAACACGGCCACAAAATTAAAATGGAAGGAAACACTATTCCAGCAATTATGAACACAACACGAGCTGCTTGAGCACATGCATATTGGGGTAATCAGTGGCATTAGCTGGATACTTGCTTTATTAAATATACGTTTAGAATGTGACCGAAGTGGTCTTCCTTTACACAGTTCGCTGCCAATAAATCATTTGACATAAAAATATAAAGCAAAGAAATGAGACAGAGAAAGAGAGAGAGGGAAAAAAAAAAAGGAATGGTGGCTTACCTTGATGTAGCTGAGAAATTCCATTAGAAAGCTATGAGACTGGGTACAGCAAGGAAAATAATTATTAATTCAAATGAATAAAAACGTAATTCTTTGCAACTCCAACTTACTGAGAAAAAAACAGCATTATAAAAAGTGTTCCCTAACTATAAGTATACAAAACGCACATACCCATGTGTGTGTCCAAGGACCAATTTTGATTTATGAAATGAGAGCTAAGGTAGTCTATGAGAGTTGAAATGGTTTGGTTCGAGGATCATCGGCACTTAAAATTAATCTTTTGTTCTTGTCAAAGTAGCTCAGAACCATCCAGTATCTGCACTGTGCGTCTTTATGGCACAACCAGTGGGCAACATCTCCTTTTAGACTGCATTACTTTCTATATTGTCTAATAAATTATATCAAGTTCTGCTCTCTGATGTGGATGCGATTCCAGTTGGATGCTGCTCGTATATACTAGAGGGCGGAATTTAGCCCATAACATTCATTGCATGTACAAATGACCCATTTTTTTCAAGCTTCAAAAGGCAAAGGGCACCCATTAACTTGAATATCGGTTGTGGGAGACACTGAGGCTCAGAGTCTCTAGAAATTAAGCTACTTTTATTCAGTGCCTAACTAAGCATTTAAGTGCATGTCTTGAGACACTGAAGTTTATTACAAACCCATGTGGGACAGAGCATGTGGTTGCAGCAGGTACCAGGATGTCACAGTACCTTGTACAGAACAAGGCAGAAAGGCACCTGGTTTTAGCTACATTAATGTTCCTATAAAACTGAACATCTTGGAGCATTTTGACTTAATGGGTGTTCGGAAAAGGTACTTTATCAGTCACATATGTAACAAAACAGAGATTTTAGGCTGACAACAAGGAACCCTTGCCCCAATTTCTTAAGTGTGTAACCCTCCCTCTCTGCTCCCATGGACACAGCTTCCCACCAAGAACAAATTAACTACAGTTGTGCAAGCCTGCTTAAAAGGAGGTTGCTAATGAAACAGCTTTACTTCAGCTGTAAAACCATCTTCTAAAACCACCTGCGGTGCTACAGGACACAGCTAACTAACTATTGCAGGTCACCTGGAAGGGGAAAGAAGCCCATTTTACCAGTATCATACTCCTGGTAGGACTTTGCCACTTACAAGTTTCAAAAAGCCAAATCACACAGTTTAGGGTTAGATTTTTTTTTTAATGCCAGTTGGGGCTGGATTTGCAAATAGCTAATAGGTGCTAGGCATCCAAACCCTACTTTAAAGAGGAGCCAGGCATCTGACTGCCCTGTAGGTCTTTGACAATACACCTCGTAGGTACTAACTCTAGGTGACTTCTATTTGGTCTTAATTAGGCACACGATAAAGAACTCCTGGGGGACAGACTTGGCTAGAGGGAGAAAGAAAGAAAAACATTCTTTGCTCATCATAATCCTATAGACCAAAATCTGCCTCTACACAAGCCCTCTGGCTGTAGGAGTAGGGCAACAATCTAGTCGCTTGGTACTTTAAACAGATATGCCAGAGTCAAATGCATTCAGTTGTCAATACATGGGAGGTGCAGCCTCCAGGCCCCTCTTCATTTTACAGCAGTTCAAATTACAGCCAGGAAAAATGCTAAACAGGGAATCCTGCCTTCCAGAACAGCACTGTAAAAAATGTTAGATAAAGTACCACATTTTATCAGCAGCATCCAAAAACAAGTTTCTATGTGGCCACAGAAGCTGGGTGTTATGAGCCCTCTGCAGAGGGTAAGGCATTAACAGCAGCAACGATCATTAGCAATGCAGGGTGTACAGTGGCAGAAACGCAGCCAGAAACACTGGGGAAAGGAGCATGCTAAAGCTTCATTTTCTAAACCACATTTAAACATCAGCTTTGTTTCAGTTTTATTCATGTGACATCTCTCAGGGATTGGAGTTGGGGGTTAAAAATGTATTCGACTATCAATGGCAAATTGGAAGCAACCCTTGTATTCAACATTACTTTTGCTCCCTGTTACCTGGCACTCTAGTAGCATGTTTTGTGTGTGTTGCAGGATTGCTGATTTTAGGAAGGCATTTGGATTAAAATCAGTCTAATCCAGCCCTCTTGCAAGAGAGGCAAAGCCCCACTCATTTATATACGGACTGCATTTATTCACATCTAATTCTAAAAACTGGAATCAAGTACTCTAACGCTCCCCAGTAAATACTCTAAATTGACAGTTATTATATATGCACATACCTCTGCATGTTAAAGATGCAAGAAAGCCTATATGCACACCCAGCCTTCACCCAGCTAAGTGCTTTTTGCAGGAGATAAAATGCAAGAAGGATCATTTATACAGCCACAATGAGCCAGGGAAAGGGAGTCAGGGATTCTAGCTGCAGAGACAGCCTAACATACCTCTTCTTCGGTCATTGCTTCTTCAACACCTTCCTCTTCCACAATAAAACTCTCCTTCAGCTTCAGGTACTCTTCATACTCCCTCTGTTCCTCCTCCTCTTTGGCCTTCTTCTTTTCCTCTTCCTGCAGAAAAATGAGAGTGGTCAATTCTTTCCTCCCAAAGCCACGAGGACCTCCATTATCTAACTGACTTCACTAGGCCAGGCCCAAAACAGGAAGATTTTTCTCAAAACTGCAGCTTTTAAATTCTCCTTTGATTGCCTCATTAATTTCACAAGCTGTTTGGATCCTGCCGTTTTGTTTTTTTTAAAACAGTGGCTGACTAACGCCTCGCAGCACAAGCTCAAAGTTAACCGATGTCCCTGGGCTGGCCCATAAAAAGGTCCGATGAAAAGAGGTACTCTTATATAGCAAACGGCTTCCTCAATTTGCATGAGTGTGTTTCTTTTACAATGCGAGTGGCAGGAAGTTCCTGCCCCCAAACCATACTTTGATGCAATTTAGCCACGCTCAGTTATCAGCCCCAACCCTGCACTTGCTCACACCAGTACAAATCAGAAATAATGACAAGGGCCTACTGAGTTACACTGGTGTCAAACAGGGAAGAGAACGAATCGGGTCAATAAAAATGTCCTTTTGAGGATGCACAGCAAGAGCTGGTTCTTTGTAGGGGACAGGAGGAATTGCATGAAGGATCTGTTTTAGGAACAGAAAGCAAGGCATGGCTGTACCGAGGCAAAAGTTCTCCTGGGTACTCCGATTAGCCCAATTCTGCTTTTAAATCATTTGTAAGAAAAATACTTCTAGCCCAGAAACCATTTGAAGTCTTGTGAGTTGTAGGCAAACAGCCAGCGCATCTCCAAGCAGCGCTGGCTCAGAGGAATCACCACCGACATACACAGATGGGAGAACCAAGCTATACATATGAAGCGGCTCGTACGGGGAGGTACCGTGAAACTGGGGCAGAGGCGAGACAAAAATCTCAAGGATCCATTCTTAGAGCACGTTGTTCTGCTGCTTTCCAAGAGATTTTCATGCATTTTAGGACCGTTCAACTTCAAAACACAGCAGGCGCTTTCTTTTTTTGCTTTGGAACAAAAAACACACGCATCAACGTGTTATGTTTGTATGGTACTGAATTAAACCACGCTCTGACTGAATCAGGCCCTGGGAGCTATCACAGTAGAAACGTTAAAATTTTAAAAAGTGTTAGAATTCTTTTTCTTTTTTTTCTTTCAAACCCAATACCTGTGCATTTTTCCTTGGCAAGGCCAGAGGAATTAACACCACACCAGTATGCAAGCAATTTTTAAACAATTATGCCATCTTTGTTTCTAATTGCTTATGAGTCTTTCTATTCCATATTCCTTAGCCTTGCAATTATACAGTAGTTACTTCTCAAATTGGAGGGAAGTGGAACAATTGCTCCGTAAGACCTTTTGGGGTTTTTTTTTTCCTTCCCTTTTTTTGACATGGAAATCTTTATCACGAAAGGCATCCCTAAATGCATGCACTAAAGATGCTATTTTGTGGCCAAACCATGTAGGATAGACTTAGGACCCTGGAACAAAGCATGAGATGCTAGTGCTGTAGCACAAACAGCCAGGAAAGTGTTTGTGGCTCCAACTCTCTTTGATCAGATTCAAAACAGACTCACTTGTGGGACTGTGGTGGTAAAGTGCATGTATGGTGAAAATGCGACTGAGTAAAGGCACCTCATTACTTCACAGGTTGATCTTTTTGGGCATACAGTCGAGCAGAACAGCTTTGATGAGCAGAAAGGCTGTCAACCTGTCAGCTTCACTGCAGCTTGTGAGAGCAAATGGAACATTTTCTTTTTCTGGGCCATGCAACATTTTAACAAAAAGCCAGTTGCAGAAGCTTTAGCATTGGTGAGGCATGAGCCAGAATCAGCACCGACCGGCATTTGGGGCCTGCGCTGAGTCAGTAAGTGGGGGGAAGCACTTTCTCACTTGCAAACTCAGCAAGTTTTGCCGGAGAATTACTGAAACAGGACAAAAGTCCGTCGCAACCACAACTTTGTCCCTTTCCATTTGTTTGAAAACCCAGCCCCTGCCTATGATTTTTGGATTGTGCATGTATGCAAGCCTGCTTTAAGGGAAGGGAAGTGACAGAATGGAAGATTTCCCAGGCAGAAATCCAGAGGAATTGCTCTTAAAGCAAATACAGAAAAGGGCAACCTGACCCATTTATAACTGAGAGGTGCATTAATGGAGCATCGCTGTTCCCATTTCTAAAAGAAGCTGACAGCAAAACAAACCTTGTCTTGCTGTCTCACACGCACGTGTCCTTGAAGAGCTGTGCCTCCGGTTTCATGCAGACTAAAGCCTGCCAGAGTATTCACACTGCAGCATGGGCCTCTGTGCTAACACATGAGGGAAATGCACTGTTTTTGGTCTCTCTTTACGACCTGATCCACGAGTGCTCCCCAGACCCGAGGTCCTTCTGGCCCGGTCTGCAGAGTGCTGCCCGGCGGCCTGAGAAGCTGCTTTGGTAGCAGCAGCAAAGCAGCTCCCAGCCCCAATTCTACCTATTAGTCGCTGCTTTCTCTAGGATGCTCGGAGTTTCCAAAATTAAAACAAATCGAGCCTAAAATCAGTCACAGCTGCTTCACGAGCTCCAGTGGAAATTCAACCCCCAGGCAAACCTGTGAACACATAGGGAGAAAAGAGACGAACTTGAAGAAGCCCTGGGGGGGATTAGAGAGGAGTTAAAATAAATGCACATCAGGAGGGAGGGAGACATCAGGCAGCAGAGGTGGAAGCTGGAAGGGAAGTGATGCAGGCCTGTCTGCTGACAGACAGTGGCTTTCATCTGGCTTCTTCCCTGGCGTCCTAGTCATCGCCTTTCACCGCCCAAAGCGCAGCCGTGGAAGGGGGAAGGTGTGGGAGGTGCCCACGCAGGCGTCCGTCTCGCAAGCGTTCCACATCAGGAAACCCTCCAAAAGCCGTGGGTTTCTACTTGGTTTGTTGGCCATTGAAGACGTGGCTATATCCACGTCTGCTGAGAAATAAACTTGGCACACTCATGCTGAGCCCACAGCACAGATAACTTGAGTGGCCTCAGTGAGTCAGAGAGCCCAAACACGGCACTGGGCTATGCATGCACTTGAGCCAGGAACTGCCTTACTTGCGGGGCACGTCCGGCACGAGTGTGTGCTCACACTCGCGTGGGATGAGGGCAAAAGGGACATGGACCTTCAGTCCTGGTCCTTATTCCCAAGGCTTTGGGAAAGGGAGGTGGGAATTTGGGGAGAAATGTTTCTTTATGTGTGATGGGGGGGATGACATTAGAATTGAATGTCTGGACACAGTCTGCTCTCAGAGCACTGCTCTCCAGTGCAGTTGCCAGCTCAGGACAGGGATGGTGTCCAGGCTGCTTCCCACGGAGATGGGTGAATTGTGGGGAAGTCCCAGCACCACAGAGATTCAGCAACTACCGCCGCTTCATCTTTCAACCAGATATGTCTCATTCCTCTCCTGCCTCAGCATTACCCAAATTGAGAGGCTCTTTATATCTTAAAGGATGTTCTCTGATCAGCTCTGATCCCTCTGACGACGTGTTCACCTCCCCCCCACCCTTCAGGCTCTGACAAAGACGCTCCTCAAAGCTACAGAAAAGGGACTCTCTTAAACCAGTAGAAGGTCACACTCTTCTGGGAAGGACGTCACACCCCGTTTCGAGACCCCTGCCAAAAATCCCCATGTCTTCACGCTGGACCGCTCCTGCCTCTCGGTGCTTCTTAAGCATCTGCCAAACCCTGCGTTAAGGAAGGAGCCAACAGCTTCTAGGACAGTTGTCCTCAACCTTTTCTGAAACTTTTCTGAATTTAGCAGGACCCCATTTCGGTGTATTTATTATACAGCTTAACCTCCTTGCACCCGACAACATGCAAGCTGAGAATCACAAGCTAAATGAACAGCAAATGCAGTCTAGTCCAGATAACTGCAAACTAACAAACTTTACAAAAGAAAGAAACTACAGAGAGGAAGTGTCTGGCACCCTCATTCTCCCTCCGACCCCCACAGTTCATGTAATCCCTGAGCACAGTGGGCCTTGGGCTAGGACTGTAATAAAAACCACCCTTACTGTTAGATTTTGGTGCAGATTTTGTCCAACGCATCCATGGAAGCTGGTGGGATAATACACAGCACTTTGCAGGGTCAGAGCACTGCACAAATCATGCCGGACTTTGCTTCACAGCACACGTGGGGAGGAGTGGGTTATTGTCCCCATTTCACAGGGATGAAAGCAAGGATGGTTGAAGTCAGTTGGTAGAGCTGTGGCCACAGCTCAAGACATCCAACAACCCAATTGCCATGCAGGTAGCTGCTGATGGTGCCTCAAGCTCACACTAACTTCTGCTTAGTACCAGTCACACCTTATCCTGTAGGCTGCAAAGTTTAAATATCAGGAAACTTGTCCTGAAAATGCCTCTTTGCATTCTAGCTAGAGTTGGCTCTTTCTGCTGTCTGCCCCCAGTCTGTCTGCCCCTGTCACCATGGCTGCTCCTCTGAGGATTTGCACGCTGACACCAGTGGCCCCTCCGGAGAGCCCTGGGGGCACGGTGGGAAAAGTGGGCCGAATGAGCCAAGCTGAAAAGCGTGAATCCATGTCACCCAGCTGCCCGGGGCACAGCATGCTGCTCAGAGCGCAAGGGCACTGGAGGAGCCCCCAGAGGAGCAGCTATGGGTGCTGCTGGTTTGCAGGATACTGGGGTGGGCGCCAGGCACTGGGCAGGCGCTTACCTCCTTGCACGCAGACCAGGTGCCAAGGCATGCTTAAAAGGATCTTGCAGTACCTCAGGATGCTACGATTAAATAATCACTGTCCTAGAGCTTTTTAGCAGGAGCCCAATAATCCCAGCAGCCTGGAAAAGCGCCGACTCTCTGGAGCCCTTTTCAACAGATCTCCCCTTTGCAGCTCACTTTTCTCCCTTGATCTGCCCTGCACACGCACCTGCTAAGTCAAGTCCAGACCCCCTCCCTATTGCTAGTTGTTCTTTCACCCATCTCTGCCAATGCAGATGCTGGCTGGGCCATGAAGTCCCTTCCTGTAGTTTACTTCCCTCATTCCACATCCTTTTGCCCCATCTCTCTCCAAACCCTCTTGGTCTATTGTTTCCTTTACATCAGGAGCAGGCAATTATTTAAGCTCGAGGATCACTTAAGGAGTTTTGGTTAGCTGCTGCGGGGTCAAGTGGAGTGGGGTGGGGAACAATTGACCCTACCTGGCCCCTGGCCCATCCGCCCCGCACCCACCGCTGGGGGTGGCAGACAGGCCAGCCCCGGACCCCTGCAGACAAGGCATGCTCAAGCAGGTGAGTGCGATGGAGCCGCAGATGGGTAGGGAGCAGGATGGGCAGACAGTGCAGGGCTGGGGCCAGGGCAAAGTTGCGATTCACTTCCTGCAACGGGTGCTGGTTTCATAGGCAAGGACGTGTGGTAAGTGGCTTGTGGCTCTGCTCTGGGCCCCGGCCCTGTATTGTCACCTCCTTGTGACCCTCGCCCACCCATCTAGCTCTCCACCCACTTGCGGCCCCATCCCGTGTGCCCTGCCTGCTGGGGTCCTGGCTGGTCTCCATGAAGACCCCACCCAATGCTCTGTCCCTTACCACCGGTGGTGGGTGCAGGATGGGTGGGCCTCAGATGCCCAGGCAGTGGGACTGGCAGAGATACTGGTAGCAGCAGCCATCCCAAGGGGTTTGCCAGGAGGCCAAGTCCAGCTGCTGCACTGGCCCCGCCATATCCCGGGCTACCCCTCGCATCTGGGCTGGGCAGGGTTGAGGGTCCCACTGCGGGCTGGACAGAATCCCTTGGCGGCCCGAATGCAGCCCACAGGCCCAGCTCTGATCTATACACTATATTACATTTTCACTCTTCATGCAACACACACTATTTTTTAAAGCAGTTTCCCAATGCTCAAGAGCAGAAGGAATTTTGTTCAAGCTTTCCAAATAAATGTAAAGGAGCAAATAAATGTACTTTCTTGCGACCAAAGCCTGAGGAGTTTTCAATACAGCATGAATGTCTAAGAAGAGAGTTTTAAAACTGAAACCATGCTGCAACCGTAACCAGTGCCCAGGGTGAACAGTGTGTGTGGCATCTTCTATACAAAACACACAACTCCAGAAGGTGGCCCCACTTTGTAAAAATTCAAGATTTCTGCCAAAAAGTGTGAGAGCTCATTTTTTAATGGTTTCTAGAAATCGCCTCCAATTACATCCAATAAAAACCTCCAAAAATCAACATTTTAAAACTGGATGCCTAAATTTAGCATGCTTAAAGAGTGACTGAGGAGCCAAAATGCAAGTGGCCCAAATTGCAGAAGCACAAGACACCCACCAACCCCAGTTAAATCAGTGGATGCTGCTGCAGGTCTCTGCCTTTGGCGTTGGGGCCATTTTTACGTTAATATTTTAACATGAAGATAGAAGCCTAAATCTTGATTACTCAGGGGAGAAATTCTGGCCACAACCTTGAGTATGCAACTTGATTATCGCTAACACTGATGCTAAGCTCCTCTCCACCAGTGGCGCAGCTTTTCGACACACAGCATTTACACTGAAAAGAGCCGTTTGAAAGAGGAGCCGATCTTGTTTCTTTCTGCACTGCATCAAGGTGGGTGACGGTGAACTGGCTTTGCAAACCTGCCCTGATCCAATACAGCGCTGCGTTACAGAACGTGCACCACACCAGGTTACACGGCTCCGTCGCTCAAAGGCGCACACCCCTTTTCAATCAAATTCTGCTGGGCTGCAAAGTCTACAAAATCCCTGTGCACAGGAAAGCAAGTTCTTTACACAAAAGCTTTGCAGAACGCTCGCTGAGAGCGCTGTTTTGCAACATCAGAGGAAATTCGCTCTCCTTGATAAGGTGTCGGTTGGTAAACCATTTCACCACCAAAAAACTCCAAGAGCAAAAGGGAAATCCCCAGGGCAGGGCAATGCTGAAGCAAATGCCAATTATAAAGGAGCTTCTTCAGGGCGACGGCCAATCAGGTTATTAGAGCATTGGAAAGGAAATATAAAAAATACAAAAATACATTCTCTGGTTCGCAACACTGGAGCAACGCGGCAGCCACATTTTATATATCTGTGCATATAATTATATTTAAATAGCAGCTGGGGGTACATTGGCGTAAGAATATGCACGACTTGAGTGATCATGGCTCCTTTGAAAGGGCAGTTCTTATTCACAGTTCAGCCCTAGGCAATGCTGTGAAGAGGTGCCCAGAATAAACTGGAGACATTAACACAACTGCTTGTCAGAGAGATTCTGGGATTTCACCTGCCTTTGTGATTCTCAAATGTCCACAAAAACGCCATGTCTGACCCACCAACTCCAGCTGGCTTCAATGAGATGAAAACATTTTAAGATCTTTTCTAATTCCTCTATCTCTAGGCTGCAATTCATTATTTCACTGGTGGTAACACGATTAAAATTCACCTGCCTTTTACAAGCTTCCACTTGTAGTTCGACTGACAGTACAAGGATCATCAGTGATCACCGAGGAGGACGGAGGGATTGGCTCTGGGTGTAACTAGACAGGCTGAAAGAAATGCATCCTCTACAGTAAGTAAATCTCAAGGCTTATAGAAACAAAAGCTTTTCATAAGCTCTCCAAGAGACGGGAAAACAGAAGAAACTCTACTTGCAATTCCCCTGTTTCACTGCTAGTGTGTTACATTGGTAAGTAAGTTCTCCTGCATGCATGAGTCACGGTGCCTCTATGGCAAAGACAGTGGCTTTATTTCAAGAACACCAGTTCGCATCTTTTAGTTTAGATCATATGAAACAATGCCACATGCATACAGAGAGGATGGAGATAGGCTTTTCCCTGTGGTTGCAGAAACAGGGACTAGGAGCAATGGCTTCAACCTGCAGCAGAGGAAATTTAGGATGGAGATTAGAAGGATCTTTCTGACTATGGTCAAGCATTGGAACAGGCAGAAACTACTGAAGCTTCATCCCTGGAAATTTCCAAAGCAGGTTAGACAGATACTTGGCTGGGAGGGTACATAACTGGGTTGATCCTGCCTTGACCAAGGGCTGGATTAGATAAATTTCTTGAGGCCCCTTCTGGCTTTATTTTCCTATGATCCTACAAGATGCCCCTTTCACATTCATCACTGCGCTACATCATTTGAGCCCTGAACCTATGGCCTTCTTTAAAAGCCATGAAAACATGCACACTAATCGTAGGAGCAGACTGGCTTCTCTTCCTTCAACCGCAGGAGCTAAATGTGAAGCAAAGAACCACTCTGGACATTGATAAGAAACCTTAAGATTTTGTTAGAATAAACTCACTGAATTTTGAATCGCTCCTGCTTTGTAGGATTATCACTGCCATGGAAATGTTTGAGGTACGAGTTCTGGAGGCTGACAAGATGCAAACACACAGACAGGGTGCTTTCTGGCTGCTCACTCTCTTTTTAAATTCATGACTAATCAATCGCTTCTTGAATAACCTTTAATAAAGCTGCCTTTCCATCTTCTCTTTGAAGAAGGTGGTAGGAGTGGGGCACGCTACCCCCAAGGATTCATCCCAGTTATAAACCTTCGCCTACTAGAAACACAGAAAAAGGCTCTTTTAAAACAATACATGAATGCAAACTGCATCGGACAGAAAGTGTCCAAGTGCATTATTTATTCTTGGCTCTGTGGGTGAAGTAAAAGGGTCAGAGGGGCAGTACTTCTGGTATCACATGCTAAGTCTGTCAGGGGACCCGAAACAAGAATGCTGTATATGTAAAGCCACGATACTATGAATAGGTGCAGTTAGGTCTGCTGGGACCCAACTTTTTCTTCTCTCCAGCACTAAATTGCTGAAGTCCCGTTACTACGATGCTCCCTGCAAACACCACTCTGCCTACCAGCTGGAGCAGGACTTTCGATCTGCACAAAAAGTTTAGTCCTTGTGCGAACCTCCACAACGGACTAGCTTCCTTTTAAAGATTGAGAGAACTATTAGATGAGAATACAGGCTTGAAAACTGCAAGAACACAGGTGCCTGACTGAAGTCAAGTGCTAAATATTGGCAGATGCTAGCTTTGCTGTTGAGTAGGAAGCACTTGCTGGTTACTTGGATACTGCACTTTGAGATGCAGGAAAAATTGAATTCATTTGGTGAAAATGGTGCATGCTGCGTGAGGCAGTAGAATACTTTTACCCAGGAAGGAGACTTGCTGCCCCATTAAAATAAATGAAAAAAAAAAAAACAATCAAGGGAATTCACGGTTGTTTTGCTCCAGGAATAAAAGTGTAGTCTTTACATGTAGGGTGGGATTTTCAAAGGAACCTACCTCAGGGAACTGTAGACCTGATTTTGAAAGGTATTTAGCTCTGATGTCTTAGCCCTTTTGAAAATCCCACTAGGTAAGTTTCTGCACATTTAAGCACCGAGCTACCTTAAAAAATTCAGACCCCTGATCATTATATCTCCTTTCTTTTACCCAAACTTGTAAGATCATCGTGGAAATATATAAGCCCAAGCACAAAAAACTGTCTTCCCTACCAATGCTCACAGTAAACAAACTAGGTTAATAGTGTTTGACTAATGCAACCAAAATAAAAGTTATACAACCCCAAAACAAGCGGGGTTTACAAGCCTGCTTTAGTCTGGCTTTTTTTTTTAATGTGCCAACTTCCGTACGATGAGATCCTCATTTAAAGTTTCACACCTATGTACTATACTCAACCCCTCAGCAGTGAAGGATGGACCTGGTAAGCTGCTGCCCCCGTTAAACAGAAGCTACTGGCACTGGGAGAGAAAGAATCAACAGGGAAACATTATTCTTGCTCTCATTAAAGGAAACCTGTGCTTGGACTACTTGCGTAAACTGAGCAAACCAGTTCTTGGTTAGCAATTTATCTGATGCGCTGATGCTGGTTCTTGCTAGCTTTCAGTTTCTAATAACACAGGAATTCCTTGACTAAATCAGACCAGTCATCCATTTAGACTGTTAACCCGTCTGTCAGTGACTAGTTCTGACAGCTCTTAGGAAAGAGGCATAAAACCTTCAGGTGGGTGGTTATGGCATAACTCAGCTCCTAGGAGGTCAGGAAGAAAACTTTCCTTACAGTGAGAAGCTGGTTTGTAGGCCCTTCCAGAATGTCAGGGTCTCTATTTTTTTTTTTAATTCTTGTTGCTATGACTCTAATAATCCCCTTATTCAGAAATCAGCAGCTTTCTTACTTATGAAATGTAAGACAGCAGCTTGGAAGAAGAAAGGATTATTCTATGCACAACCAGAAAGGTAAATATTTTCTAGAGGAGGAAAATATGCAATGCAATGCAAACCCTGGCTGTGTTCTCACATTTGTTGTTTCTGTTGAACAACAAGAGCAATTTAGGAGCCTACTGTTGACATAAAAGAACAGACTTTTTTAAAGTGTTTTTTTAAAACGACTTCCCCCAAGTCTTTTAACCAGAGACCTCAGTGCAGTGTTTCATCTATATAACTTAAAAGGGCTAATGTAAAGCAAGTCTCCTGACCAGGACTTGCCTCCCAATTTGAGCCTCGAAGCCACCCTACAGTTTGTAGAAGTGCTCCAAAAATGGGAGCCTTGCTCTCAGCTTGTAGCTGGCACCACAATAGTCCAGACTGCCCAGAGAAGTCATAGAAGAACTGTTTGCCTTCTTGTCTTTTAGTTGATGGGACACCTTTCAGGTTTCAATGTATGCATAGGATCTGCTCTTCTACCCCAATGTGCTACACACACTACTTCACATGTAAGGGTTTCCAAAACAACTATTCTTAACACATTGGCTCCAGGACGGGCTGCTGCAGCATAGCACATAGTCTTTGATCAGTCTTTCACTTCCTACACTGCTTACAGCTACCAGGGGTGGGCAAAATGTGGCCCATGGGCCAGATGTAGCCTTCCAGGTCATTCTGCCTGGCCCACAGGGCCCCTAAAAAATGTAGAAAATCAGTATTTATCTGCTCCTGGCTGCCTGTCATGTGACCCTCGATAGCTTGCCAAAACTCAGTAAGTGGCCCTCCACCGAAAATAATTGCCTGCCCCTGGTCTGGACCCCAACTAAGAGGCATTTCTGAGAACTGAAACCTTCCTGCAACAATGCATCTGGAGTATCCCCCAGGTCCATTATAGTCTCATATGACCTTTCACCAAACAGCCTCCCTAGTGCCAGTTTTAAGTTGGCCCCTTGAGTGTCTGTTTAAAATGGCATTTGCTAAGCTATGAAACAAACAGTTCTTTAATAGGCAGACTGGGGAGCAGTGAACAACACACAGGACTTGCTGCAAGACCTCAGGGTGAGCCACTTCACTTCTCTGGGCCTTTCTTTACCAGTGGTCAAGCTTATTTATCTAGACTTGCAGTCGTTAGGCCAGAGACCGTCTCTCCAGATGGGTATTCCTACAGCACCTTAGTACAGCACAACAGGACCATGGCGTACCTCTTTCAAGTCGGGTTGCCAACCCTCCAGGACTGCCCTGGAGTCTCCAGGAATTAGAGATAAATCTCCAGGAGCCTGCTGAGAGTCACCCAGGAGATAAATGACAGGGCATTCATTAAAATAAATATGAAATGTTGAATTTGTTTTATACAGATGTCTAGTGGGTTTTTAAAATGTAACAGTAATGTGCATTTGCCTTCCTGATGTAAAGTCACTAATGGCATTGCATTGTGTGATGAAACCTCCCGGAGTAGATTCAAACAGAGGTGGCAACCTTATCCACGTTACTAACTCCTAGTCTGGAAGAAGCATAGTTTTCCAAGTGTGGCAGCTCTGCCTCTCGCGATGCCACTTCCTCATGCTGTACCAGAATGGTGTAGATATGCTATAGGCATTTGCCACACACTTGGCCAAAGGGCCCTGAACTTGGCTGGCACCTTTAGGTGCCATGGTAATTCAAATGATCAACACAGCAACCAGAATCAAAAGGAAAGCCTGAACGACAGGGCCTACAGCTGGCAGGGGGCTCTGCTCGCCAAGCAGTGGAGTCGAGCCACGATAAAAAAACTCGTTTCAGAATTTCCATCCGCAAACTTAGCCGAGTCCCACCTGTCTCTCTTCCTCGAGATGCAATTTCTCCTCTTCTTTCCGTCTTTCCTCCTCTCTCTTTGACTCGAGTTTTTTCCGCTCCTCACGCTCTGCTTCTTCAGCCTAAAAAAAAATAAAAAAAATAAAAGTAGGCAAGGTAACATTTATTCTTCCTCAATCTTTGGTTTCATACTTGAAGATCACCGGGTTTTTTTCACCAGCTTCCTGGACTCTTGTCCAGAAATGCATAACCGACATTTTTATAGAAAGGTGCTACCCTAGGTTTCTTTTGTCATCATCATTGGGGTTTTTTGCATTTGCTTTCTAAAATTTTTTAATACTTCCATTTATCTGATAAATTATGGCCCTGGTAACGTCAAGTATTGTTTTCCTGGTCAAACGTTTCAGTTCCATGACATGTATATGCCAGTTTGTTATTGTAGTGATGCAATGGAAAGCTAATATAAACATTATTTCTCTGGTCATTTAAAATTTATTTAGAAAGGCATTTGACAAGGATTTTTTTAAAACTTTGCTTATATGTGAGAATTTTGTGTTTTAAATGTAGGTTTCATTTTAGTTGAATTAATCTGGACTGAGACCCTTACAAAAAACTATTAAATATAATTCCATTATATGAAGTTACTTGGCTGTTAAAAATGGAAGGTATCTCTTCTTAAGAAAGATGAAAATCCTATTATTAGAAAGACTAAATTTAAATCTGAAATGCAAAAAAACTCCCACTTGGTTAAACTACATAGTACATATAAATAGTTCCAAAGGGGGGAAAAAATGTTAAAAATGGATCGTTTAGTATGCTATTTTATTTCAGTGTTTATTTCTTTTTCAGTCTTTGCTACATAAAAGATTTTAACTGAACTGGGGAGTTGAGGTATCCCCCCCCCCAGCTTATTTTGAGAAGGAATTAAATGAATTGTTAAAAAATTAATCAAATGAATAAAAATTAAATGCATTAAAAAGGGCCATCCCCTCTGCCCTTCTACAATGTTTTTTTCAGAAACAGTTTAAACGATTTTGCTCAAACTTTCCATAAGAAGATGCTTAAGGCTAAGCCTAAGCATGGAAAGTGTGTGACAGTTAAAATTATGAGCGAGTAAAAATAAGGTTGTAATGGAAGCCTATATCTAAACATGAAGTATTTTCTGCTGGCTAATGCTACTAGTTCTCATCATTATAGTAAGCTGGGGGGAGATTGTCTCTCCCCCACCCCTGATTTTGGCACCATTTAAATTTTCAAATTAGGGAGTACATGTGACATCCTTTGCTTGATGTTGACGCTCTGCAAGCAGGTCAGTTTTGCTCTGGTAGACTTGCGAGCGCTCTCATTTTGATCAAACCAGCTATTTTATCTGTTCTGTGCTTTGGCAAGTGTCTTTGCCATTATGCAGCACTGCAGAGTTACATCAAACCTCTGCAAACTGTCCTCCAGGCTCCAGAATGGTTCAGAAGTTGCAGGCCAATAAAGTGGAACAGGAAAAAGAAATTAATGTATAACAACTTGAGTCATCCACTCGTATGCTTTAGGAGGGCTTTTTTTTTTTTTTTTTAAATTTGCTGTTACTGATTAGTTCCCCCTCCAGCTTTACAGCAACTTTGTGAGTGTAACTGAAAATGCTGCACTGCTTAGGCGGGTCATTTAATATGAAGAGCTCGAATTTGGGAGCTAGACCAGTATGAACAGTTAACAGACTTCTGGTTTCTAGGCTTTTCACTTGCCGTCTGCTTTTTAAGGGCTGAGCCCCCCCGCCCCCAGGTCTGAATGCCTTGTTCCCTAGGCCGTACGTTCCCACCCAAGGAAATAGCTGGGCCTACCAAAGGGGCTGGTCACCATGCTGTAAGATCCCATATGAACAGCCTTTGTGGCAGAGGCCACCCTTCCCCTCTCGGGTATGGATTGGAGGGCAGGAAGGGGCAAACAAGAGAAAGCAGGACATGGCAGGGTTAGGCCCTGACACCACCACCTTTACCCAGCACCAGGTACAGCTGTGATTTTCAGCCTCTTTAGCCTTAAGGCACTTCACCATATCTTGATTTTCTAGCTCAGTGATTCTCAACTGGGATGCTGCAAAATTCAGAAGTGACAGAGGGCGGTGTTGAGGCTAAAAAGGTTGAAAACCACTGCTCTACACTAAATGACCAAACAGGTCCTGCTCTCTCTTACAGCCAGCTACCTTTAGTGTTGCTAATCCAGCTTTGCTTTGTGCTTTAGACATGGCAGGAAATGCTTACCTCTCGCTGTGCTTTTCGGGCTTGTTTCTCCTCTAACTTCCTCTGTTTCTTTGCTCCAATTTTCCCAGAGACCTGAACCTCCAGAGCCTCATCTCCATCCTCCTCCTCTGCAGCATTAGGGTACAGAGAAAAACAAAGAGAACAGTTAGCACACCTGGAAAGTCCAATTTGACCTATATCGTTACTTCTGAAGAAAAAGAACTGGCAGAGGAGGAGATGCACACGTCTCAGACAGGATTCATGAGAACGATGGAGAATAGCGGCTCTCTGAATTTGCCTAAGCCACAAAGATTTTACAGGGCAAACATAAGGAGCTGTGAAACCAGGGGTAAACTTTACTGAATCCTTTGAAGGAAGACTGCTTATAAACATTTTTTGCTTTCCAGAGGAACCGTGCATGTTTTATTATGTATGCAGAATGGTGTGCATCACTACATGAGCTTTTACAATTTAACATCCGGCTGCAGACATCTTTTTTGTTCCTATTATCTTCAAGCCTAATACAACAGTGATGTCGATTCTGAGGAAGGCATTGAGAGGTTCATTATTCATCAGCAATTTATACTGTGGTGTTACCGACCATGACTCCCACAGCCGTCTTTTTAAGAGAGAGAAGACAAGAAGTCCCTCCAAAAAATGTAACAACTCCAGGCTCAATGAACAGCCTGTACACATGCA
>NW_028324561.1:0-1000 GCF_052110815.1 Crocodylus siamensis
TCCAGGCACTGCCTTGGGGGATGGGGTGTTGGGGGTCCCTGCAAGGTCAGGGAGTCTGGGACTGAGTCAGGGTCCTTGGGGAGGGGCTGGTTCCACTGCTCCCCCCCATCTTTGGGGAGGGGCTGGGGGGGTCTGTGCCCCCCCACCCTGGTGATGCCCCCACCCCCACCCCCAGGCAGCAGATGGAGCCGCAGCAGCAGGTGGAGCCAGAGCGCCGGGGCCCAGGCACAGGTGGGTCTGGGGGGGGGATGTGGGGGGGGCCAGATACCTTCCCCCCAACCCCTACCCTGATTCTTTGCTTTGCTCCCCACAGGAACTCCACAACCCCCTTCAGGAGGAACCCTACCTCCACCTGGCCCTCCACCCCCGCCAGGGCCACCCCCCCCACCTGGTCCCCCCCCTGCTACTGGAGGGGGGCCACCACCCGCACCCCCCCTGCCTGCAGCCCAAGGCCCTGGTGCAGGGGGTGTGGGGGGGGGCACTGGTCTTGCAGCTGCCCTTGCAGGGGCCAAACTCAGGAAAGTCGGCAAGGTGAGGAAGGGGCAACACACAGAAGGGGGGGGCTGGGAATTCACAGCAGTGGGTGTTTGCTCTGGAATCTACTGATGGAAGGATTTGGTGGCAGGGGCTGGGAGGGGAAACAGGCACTTCAAAGCAATGGGATCTGTTTCCTCAGGAACCTGCTGTCAGGATTGGGGTGGGGGCTAGCTGGAGTGTGGGGGGATTCAGGGCAATGTTTGTTTACGCTTGAACATACTAATGGGGAAAACGGTGGTAGGGGCTGGGGGGAGCTGGACTGGAGGGGTGGAGAATGGGGACTGACCAGCAATGGGGATGTGCTCCCTGGAACCTACTCATGAGGCAATGGAGTGGGGCTAGGCTGGTTGTGGGGGAGGAGGGATGTTCATGGCACTGTTTGCCTATTAACTCTGGAACCTAATGATGGCAGGTGTGAAGTAGCAGGGGGCAGATTGGGTAGTGGGGCTGGGAATGGGAACTT
>NW_028324562.1:0-73804 GCF_052110815.1 Crocodylus siamensis
CTCTGTGCCAGCCCCAGGAGGACGGTGCTAGCCCAGGCGGGGGTGGGGGCAGCAGTAGTGGCAGCCCCGGCTCGGCCCCCCGGAGCACGGGTGGCAGTGGTGGGGGGCTCATGGAGGAGATGAACGCCATGCTGGCCCGGCGGTGAGTAGTGGGGAGGGGGCTGAGGACCTAGCACCCCAGAGCCTGTTCAGGCTGGGGGGGGGTCCCCAGGCCATGGCTGACCCCTGCCTTCCCCAGGCGGAAGGCGACGCTGCAGGGTGACAAGCCCCTTCCAAAGAGAGATGAGGATGTTTCAAGTGTGAGTGTTGTCCCATTCTGGTTCTCCGCCCTGCTCCCACAATCTTGGGTGCACTGACTTCCCTGGCTGGAGCCTGGCTGGGTCCAGAGTTCCCTGGGATTGATGTCTGGTTGAGGGGTCAACACCCTCTAGCAGTCCTGGCAATGGCAGGAGGGGGGCATACTCCCCACCCCTGCCCAGGATGTGCTGGGCGAGGGGCGGCCCTGCCTTGCTTATCCTCCCCTGCTCTGTGTCCTCCCAGCAAGATGACTCTGAGGCCTCAGGGACTAGGACCCCCAGCCAGCAGTCTGGTGAGTGTTGTGGGGGTGGAGCCCCAGTCTGTGCTGGGGGCCCTGGTGGGTGTGAGGGGCAGCAGTGCTGTCTGGGGGGAGCTGCTCCTGACCCAAGCCACTTCCTCCCAATCTGGTTCCCACTGGGGGGGAGCTGTGCCCCTGTACAGCAGCCTGTCCTTACCCACGTGTCTCTGCAGACCTGGTCCGGCGGCCCTGGGAGAAGAATAGCACCACACTGCCCAGGTGGGGGTCCAGGGAGAGCTGGGGCAGGGTGGTAAGGGGGCTGGAGCCTCTGGCCCCTGGGGCACCGGTCCCCTGAGAGCAGCCAGCCTCCTGCGCTCTGTCTCCTCCCTTCAGATCCCCAGTGGCTTCACTGGGACCTGGTGCTGAAGCTGCCTTTGTGTGAAGCTTGGGGGGGATTCGGGGGCAGTGGTGTGGCTGGGGGGATGGTCCCTGCTGCATGGGGAGGAAGGTCCCCTAAAGCTCCATACTGCCAACCATGCTGACCCCCCCCCCCCCCCCAGGGCAAAATCAGCTGCTCCTGTGAGCAGCATGGAGCCACCCAGCGCTGAGGACTCAGACCTGGAGCGAGTCAAACAGGTGTGGGGGGAGTACATGGGGTGGGGGAGAGAGGAGGGGACTGCCCTGTGGTGGGTGGGGGGCACAGCCTAGGCCTCACCTTGTCCTTGCTCCCCAGGAGCTTCTGGAGGAGGTGCGGCGGGAGCTGCAGAAGGTGAAAGAGGAGATCATTGAGGGTGAGTGGTGGGGCAGATGCCTAGGGCTGGGGGATGGTTTGGGGGGGAATGTTCTGGGGACCGGTCAGGGGGCTGGTTCTGGGGTGGGGGGAATAGGCTGGGGTGCTGGGGGTAATGGTCTCAGGGGTCAGAGCATTGACCCACGTATCTGAGCCCTGGGGAGGTTGGGGGGAGAGAGAATGTGGCTGGGTTCTGGCACTTGGCCACCCTGCCCCCCCGCTCCCATGGGGTCCTGCTGTGGCTTTGCTTGAACTGCCCCATCTCTCTCCCTACAGCGTTCATACTGGAGCTGCGGAAGCGTGGAGGCCCCTAGGGCACAGCACCCTGCCCCACACCCCGTGGTGCCTTACCCAGGCTCAGCACCCCCTGGGGGCTGTCCCAGCAGTGCCACGCCCTGGGGGTGGGGCCACGCCCCCTCCCTGCCAACAGGGCCATGCCCCCTGCTCCTACCCCCTTCCCTGGTGCATTGGGTTTTTCGGGGTTCGGTTGTTTTATAGCTTTGGGGAGGCCTTTCCAAGGCCCCTGCCCTGGGGTGGGATTGTGACTTCCCTTGCCACGCCCCTTGGTATCAGGTGGAGCTAATTCAGTCCCACCCCCCAGCATGGAGGGTGGGGCCTGGGTATACCCCCTCCCCCACCCTGGAGAGTTCAGCTTAGTTTCTCTCTTTTTTACGGTTTGTTTTTTTTTTTACTGATTTCACGGGTTTTGGGCCTTGGCCTGAGTTCAATAAACCTGCCTTTTTGTATGGCACCTGCTGCCAGGATTTGTAAATGTTAGGGGCTGAAAGGGATGCCTGGGTTCTGGAGGTGGGTACAGATGCCAGGACACCTGACCTGGGGCCCAACTGGCACGGCATGCTGGGGGCATGGTGCGTGGCCTGCCAGGATGCCTGGGTCCAGGACAGTTGGGTTGTGGTTGTGGGGGGAGGGGGGTACTGAGCCCCAGGATTCCTGAGTACTGAGCCCTGGGTTGTGCTCATCCAGGCTGCTCTTACTTGGGCCCCTATCACCTCCCTCAGGGCAGCACCCCTTCCTGTGGCTGCCGAGGTGGGATCTTGGGGGACCCCTTGCCCTGGAGCAGGGACCATGAGGCCCCAGCTTGGGGGGAGAGTGAGGGGCAGATGACAAACTTGGGCACCAGGGCGTACCCAGAAGCACCTGAGGTACCCTCAGTGATGGGGCTGGCTGGAGATGTACACCCTGCCCCACCCCTCCCCAAGTCCCTGGGGGAAGAGTGAAGGCTATGGCTGGGGTACGACCATGGGGGTCAGCTGGGGGGAAGGGTCCTAGTCTTCTCCCCCACCCCCCGGTAGGCAGCACTGGGCCTAATGCTCAAGACACGCACATCCCCAAGCAGTGGTGACATGCACGGAGAGCACCAGTGCACTCCCTGTCAGGTTATGCTCCCTGTTTAGGTGATGGCCAGGGAAGCAGGTGCTGATGCCCCACATGAGCGCTGGCCAGGGAGCGGGGCTGCGTGATCAACTGCTGGGGGACTCCCCCATGGTCGCTGACTGGTGTTGGGAGGCACCAGTTGCCTATGTCCCCAAGCACCTACCACATGCATATATGCAAAATGGGCCTCCTTGCTCATGCACCTGCATCTACTTAGGCTCCTGCCTCAATGAAGTGGGCCCCTCACCCTGTCCCAGGCAGTAGAGGGTTGCAGCAGTTAGCTGCTGGGACTCCTGGGTTCTCTTCCTGGCCCCTGAAGCATAGAGGTCTGGGAGATAGGCTCCTGGAGGGGTAAAGGAAAAGCCAGGACCCCTGGATTTTTTTGCCTTGGCGTACCTGCTGTGTGCCCCTCACTACTGACTCAAAATTCCCTGCCCCCCATGTCCAGCTGGTACTCGTCCCTCCCCCTTCCTCTGTCCCAATCACGGCTCTGCTCCTTCAGCAGCAGGTGGGTTTTAATGAGTGGCTTTTTCAGTCCAGTAGACTTGGAGGCTCCCCAGGAGCCAAGGTGGAAGGGGAGGATCCCCCATTATAGTGCAGTGCCCTGCCCCAGGGGCATCTTTGGCAGTGGCCGTAGGGGGCCCTACTTGCGGGGAGCACTGGCCAGCTCCAGCAGGGCCCGGTCAGCATGGCGCAGCCGGGCATCAAGAGTCTCCAGGGCCAGGCCCAGCTCAGCCACCTGTCGCTGCAGGGTCTCCATGGCAGCACTCTGCTCGTCCTCGCGGCGCCGCGCGTTGCCCGCCTGCCGGGCATATTCCAGGTAGATGCACAGGCCACCCACGCTGAACACAATGGCTTCGCCCAGCAGCTCTGCACCCAGGTCCGCTGCCACCTCCTCATTCAGCGGCTTCACAGCTGCGCCCCGGAAGCCCATGATGCGCATCTTGGTCCGCATCTCCACCCAGTGGTACACTGCCGGGGGCAGGGGTGGGTCAGGGGGGCAGCTGCCCCTCACTCCTGACCCCCAGTCCTTCCTTTCCCCAGCCTTACAGTACCCCATCCACCCCGCAACCCTCTGTCCCATCCCCCAGCCCTACCAGTACCCCTCACTCCCGACCCACACCCCCCTGCCAGTGGCCCTCCCTCCTGACCCGCAGTCCCCTGCCTCCCCTCAGCCGTGCTGGTGCCCCTCACTCTAGGCCCGCAGGCCCTGGTCCCCGGTTGCCCGCACAGGCGCTGCAGACGGGGATGGGGGGCGGGTCGGAGCGGACGTTGCGACAACAACTCAGGAATCTTCAGCCCGGCTCCCAGCCCCCCGAGGTCAAAGGTCACTCCTCGCCCCCCGCGCCCTGTCAATGTCACCCTCCCCCCCCCCCCCCGGTCACCTCACCCTTATTGGCTCGCGCCACCCCAGGTCTCGCCCCCTCCCCTCCTCATTGGTCTTCCGCCGCCTCCGCAGCCCGCGCTCTTGCTCGCCGCCCATTGGCCCGCGGGGCCCGCCGCCCCGGCCCCCACTGGCCCGGAGGCAGGCAGTCCCGCCTGGATTGGCTGCGCCGGCGTCACTCACGTTGCGCGGGCGGCCCACACACGTAGGCGCGGAAGAAGGGGCTGGCGCGGGCAGCGGCCTTGATGCGCGCGGCCAGGGGCTTGCTGAGCTGCCGTATGCCCAGGGTCAGCAGCTTTGCGATGGGGAACGCGCCGGCCACCATCCTCCTGCCCTCCCGGCGGCCGCGCGCCCCTGACGTCAGCTCGCCGCTTTTCGCCCCGCCCCTTCAACGTTGCGCATGCGCGCTTCGGTTGTCTCGTGCTGCTTTTGCGTATGCGCGCATGCGCACGTCCAAGTGCCTGTGCCTGTGCCTGTTCGTGGTGGGTAGCGTCGCATCGGCTCTTCGCGTCCATGCAACTACGGGTCATGAATATGCAGCGACGAGTGATCGCGGGCAGGGGCAGTGAGTCAGAGGTCGGGGGCAGGGTCCCGTGCCGGCGGTGATTGGCCGCCTGCGTGTGCGATCTGCGTTGATTGGTCCGAGTGCGGTGCGCAGCCGCGGTGCCAGGCCGGGCGGAAGCAGTGGGAGCGTTGCGTGCGGCGCTGCCCGGCCTGGCTTGTGCTGCGGGGTGCGTAGTGCTGGGGCCGCGGGATGTGCTGCTCACTGCCCGGCGTTGCAGGAGGACGGCGGCCCTCGACCGGCGAAAGCCGGTCCGCGTCCACTCCCTTGTCCCGCCCAGGTCAGAGAGGAGGTGGGCGCTGGTGCCGGCTGGTGCTGCTGGGCCCCCCGGGGGGCTGGCTGTGGGCCGTGGGCACGGCCTCGTGCTCACCAGGCCGGTTGTCGGTCTGCAGGACCATATAGGGACCTCCGGTGCGTCAGGGGGAGGCGGCGATGTGAGCTGGGCCCGCTCCGAGGGGGGTGCCGGTGCCCGAGTCCTGGTGCCCAGCGGGCCGGGACGGAGGTATTGTGTGCGCATCACTGCAGACTGGCTGCTTGCCCCGGGAGCCGGTGCTGCAGGGACTGTGCTCCGCGCTGACTGCCGTGTGCCTGTGCCCGCGCCTGGCCTCGTTCCCCAGCAGGGCAGCACTGGGACCCGGTCCCCGGGGCTGCAGGTGGGGGGTTTTGGTAGTGTTGTGGGGGCTGTTGTGTGCAAACGGGCCTATAAGCAGGGACGTGGAGCTGTGGTGGCACATGGAGGTTTGTGTGTGGGAAACCCACTATCTTGTGTGGTGACTTTTCTGGCAGTGTGGCAACTTTTTTTTTGGTGGGAACCAGGTAATTTTGTGTGATGATATGGAGGTATTTTTGTAGAAATGTTTGGGGATATATGGTGACATACAATCATAGAACCAGAAGGGACCTGTAAGATGATCAAGTCTGGCCCCCTGCCATGGGCAGGAAGTTGTTGAGATCACCTGAGCCCAATAGGGTGCCTGTCCAGCCTCATCTTAAATGCCTCTAAGGGGGCAACCGCACCACCTCCACTGGGAGTGTGTTCCAGATCCTGGTGACCCCTACAGACAAGAAGTTTTTTCTTATGTTTAGCCTAAATTTGCCCTCTGTTAGCTTGTGCCCATTGGTCCTTATCCTCCCTTGAGGTGCCTTCCTGGAGAGTTGCTCCGCTACATCTTGGTGCTCACCCCAGTGTACTTGTTAGGCGGCTATCAAGTCACCTCTCAGCCCTCTCTTACTCAGACTGAACAGGCCCAGTTCTCAGAGTCTGTCTCCATGGAGCCGATCCTCTAGGCCCCTCATCATATGGGTAGTCCTTCTTTGTACCCTCTCAAGCTTACCCATATCCTTCTGGAAGCACGGTGCCCAAAACTGGACACAGTACTCCAGCTGAAGCCTTACCAATGCCGAATAGAGCGGGAGGAGCACTTCCCTGGATCTATTGGCCACATGGCGGCTGATGCACGCCAGAGCTCTGTTTGCCCTGCTGGTGACTTCATCGCAGTGTTGGCTCATGTTCACCTTCCAGTTGATCATGACCCCCCCAGGTCCTGTTCAGATGCTATGCCAGCCAGTGGGCTGCCACCCACTGTGTAGTTATGGTGAAGGTTCTTCCTACCCAGATGAAGGGCCCTGTGCTGTTAAATCTCATCCAATTCTGTTCTGCCCATAAAACCAGTCTGTCAAGGTCATCTTGGATCTACCTGATCTTCTGATGTGCATGTATTTCTCCACAGTTCAGTATCATCTGCTAACTTAATTATTAAGCTTTCCACCCCCTCATCCAAGTCATTGATAAAGATATTAAGAGCAAGGGTCCAAGTACTCATCCCTGTGGGACACCACTGGAGGCAGCCCTCCAAGATGAGGCCATCCCATCAATTACAACTCTCTGGGATCAGCCTCGAAGCCAGTTGTCTACCCAGCTCACTGCAGATTGGTCCAGCCCAGCACCCTCCAGTTTGTATGAGAGACTCTCATGGGAAACTGAATCAAAGGCTTTACTGAAGTCTAAGTAAATTACATCAATCTCATGTCCCTCATCCAGATATGGCTAGTTACCTGGTTGTAGGACACTAGGTTTGCCAGGCATTATCTACCCCCAGCAAAGCTATGCTGGCTGCTGCTTAACACCCTGTCAGTTACCAGCTTGTAATTGATGGCCACCTTAATAAAGTTTTTCAAAGATTTTACCCAGGACTGAGGTCAGACTGATGGGTCTGTAGTTTGCAGGGTCATCTCCCTTCTTTTTTTGTAAAGGTGGGTACCACGTTGGCCCTCTCCCAGTTGTCTGGGACCACTCTTGTGTTCCACAACTCTTCAGACAACTTGGCCAGTGGTGCTGCCAGAAGCTCAGCCAGTTCTTTCAGGACTCTTGGGTACAGGTCGTCGGGGCAAGTAGACTTGAAAATGTTCAAGTGCTGTAGGAGATTCCTTGCCTGTTCAGGACTGATTTAATGTAATCTGTTGTCTTCCCCATGTTCCTTGGGCCTTGAGAGAATTCTGTGGGGATTTGGAAACTTTTTTCTAGAAATGTGTGCAATGTGATTTTTTTGTTTGTGAAAAACTGGTAATTGTGTGTGGTGTTACAGGACCTTCTTTGGAAAAATTGTGATTTTGTGTGGAAAACTGGTGATTTGGGAACTTCTTATGGAAATGTGTGGTTGTGACCGCCGGGCTTTGATTAACCGCTCTCAAGAGGTTTTTTGCCTTCCAGGTAGATGTCAAACACCTGTTGGGATATTGTCGGTGCCGGAGTAGCTCTCTTCTCTCCATGTCCCCAACCCTGTTCTCGCCCGCCATGACTTGATGTTCCTCAGTGCGAGAGGTTGGTTTATGGGATACCTCGTGGCCCAGGATCCCTCGGCAGTCACTCAGGGGGCTCTGCCACCCCTACACCCCGGCCTCACGCCACCTTCAGTGCATTCCTTGCTGGCTGGTCTTGTTCCCAGCCATGGGATGACACCACCTGGCCTGCCTCTAAGTAACCGCGGCTCCCAGCTGTGGTGCTCACTGTCAGGCTCGCCACAGCCCTCCTTGCCTGCACTCCTTCCTTCAGGGAAAGGAGAATCAACGGAAACTGTGGCCTCACAGAGGCTTCCCTTCAGCCTCAATCTGCAGGCACACTCCCCTAGCACTCTCTTGCTTAGCCAGGGTTGCCTAATGAACGAAACAACCAAAAAAATGCAGACTGCCCCAGTGTCTCCCTATCCTCTAAGCAGCCTGCTCGGAGCCCTCCCCGGCTCCCTTCTGGCCCGATCCGGACTGAATCACTTCCAGTGTTCCTCCCTCCTGCTCAATACTCTGTCGGCACCTGGCGGTGATGCCCACCCCATTTGTACCCCCTTGGGGCTCTCCTAGGGGCTCTCCTCCCTGGCAAGGCTGTCTCCCTGCCCCGTCGTCCCAGCACCCCACCTGTGGGTCGCTTCACCCCTTAGTACTCTTCCAGCTGCATCCTCAGGTGCCGTGTCTCCAGCTCCAGCATTGTCTGGGGCAGTCTCCAGTCAGGAGGTCTGGTCCCGCTCTGTCCACATCCCAGCTGGTTCTCTCGGCTCCGCATTTCTTGCAGCAGACACTCCTCTTGCTATTGGTAACGGGTGCTGCTCCTCGCCTGGGCTATCCACCCCCTCCACAGCCGCAGCTGCCATTTTTATTGCTGGTGGCCGGCATCCATCCGTGATGTCACCAGCTGGTTGCAATTGAACAAAAAGGTGGCTAATGAGCTGTGTGGGCTCCTCCCTCCGCCTCATGCATGTCTTGTCCAGAGCTGCAGGTGAGTCCCATTCATTGCTTTGCCTCCCAGGACAGTGGTAATTTTAGCTTGATTTAGGATCAGTTTGTGTGACTGGTGTGTTGTGGGGCCTATAGAAAATTGTGTGGTGATTCGGTAAATGTATGGAAATATGGTTATGTTGTGTGAGGGAAATTGTGTGGTAATTTGGAAGCCCTTTTTGTAAGAACATGCGTTTAAAATCTGATGATACTTGTGTGATGGTTTCAGAACTCCTTGTGTACGTGTGGTGTGTTGAGCCTGTGGGGATCATCTTATCTACTCTGGTGTGATTAACAGTGCATGCATTTTCACTTATGTGAAACTGTCTAACGTGGGTCTGCCCTTTTTCGCAGGCTACTCTTTGTGCACCTGTCCTTGGAACCAGCGTGTCAGCGAGGAGGTGCAGCCTGACAGAATCGGGACTTGGGGCAGAAAGGCTCCCAGGATCTGTCGTGTCTGCAAAGGTCACTCTGGGCACTTAGAGGGTTGTGCGGGACCTGTAGCGGTCCCTTGGAAACAGCCAAGGCGCCACAAGAACAGGTGAGTATGTGTTTCTGCCTTTGACACGCTCCGGACTCATGCCTGCCAGAGTGAATCTGCCAGAACCTACATGTACAACCCCGACCTTGGCCTGCTCCAGACCCACGCTGAGCAGTGGCAGTGGCTAAGCAGAAGCTGCTGCTTGGGGTGGGGGGAGAGTGGCCCCTCCAGCTCACTGGGGCCATGCCCTTCTTGCTATAGATGTTTGAAGTCCGTGCCCAAGTTGGCCTGCAGCTTCTCTCCATTGCTGTCACTGCCGTGTTTGGGCTGGTCAGTGGGGCAGCGGTGGCAGTGCAGAGGAGCCGCAGGGCAGCCTGGGCTCTAAGCAGCTGCAGCAAGAAGGGTCTGGCACCCGCGATGCGGGGGGCACTGCTTTTCCCTTGCAGCAAGCTGCAGCTTCTTGGCCATTGCTGTTGCTGCCATTGCTTGCTCTGTGTGAGTGGGCAAGTTCAAAGGAGGGTTGTGCTGTGTGCATGAGTTCCAGCTGGTTAGGAGCTGGTCTGCTTCACTGGGCCAAGTCCAGAGCATGTACAGAGCCATAGGGGCCTTATTTGACCGCTAAGTATAACCATTCCAGATAAAAATTCCCAGATACTGCTTCTGAGAGTATAAATGGGGAGAAGAATATGTACCTTGTGGTTTTTTTTGTTTTTTTTAAAACCTTTTAGCTACTAGCAGTACATTTTTAAACCAGGATTTCCTTGGCTAATCTCAGCATATCCAGTGCTGCATATATGGCCCTTGCTGCTTGGAATTGGAATCACTTGGCATTTAGATGATGACCTTCCTTTACACAGTTTCAGCTGTGCGCAATGGAACCCTTACATAGAGCATTATTTTAACTTGGTGATGCACGTTATCAAGAACCAGGTACTGTTCAGTCTTCTGAGAGACAAGACTACAGCTCTTTTGTGATCAGGACTTTTTTGTAAGATTAGAGACAGAATTCTGGGAAAGCTGCATTTCCTGTACTGACTTCAATGGATCGTGGTTTTGTCTGAAAAAGAAGAAAAAAATTCCAAATTTTCTGATTAAAAACCCCAACAGCTGTTTTTTCTGTGATTAAAATGAAATGCCACTGTGGTGTTTTATTGATAAATTTACTATTTTAAAGCCATTTGGACTTCTACCAGTGCGTCAATCACTTTTAATAAAATAAATTCTAAACACCTATACATTTTGGCATTTGATTTTGGGTTTTTTATCATGGAATATCAGAGCTCCCCCTGCCTCCTTTGCTTATCAGGATGCAGGTCCAGCTGCAGCTGTCCCCCCACACAGTTTGTGGTGCTGAGCAGCCCTTACAGCCTGGTGCCCCTCGCTTGCCACCCACAGCACCCCCAACCTCTCCCTTCCCACCCAGCCCTGCTGGTGCCCCTCACTCCCCACCCACAGCCCTGCTGGCACCCCTCACATCCCACCCACAAGCCCATAGCTTTGCTGGTGCCCCTCACTTCTCACGTACTGCCCCCAGCCTGGCAGATGCCCCTCCCCACCCACAGCCCCCTGGCCCTGTCAGTGCCCCTTAGTTGCCACCCACAGGCCCGTGGGCCCTTCCAGTACACCTTAATCCCCCCACCCCTGCAGCCACCTGTCCCACACCTCACCCCTGTTGGCGGGAGCTCCCAGGGCTACTGGACCAGGGATACAAGTCCACAGCCTCCTTCCCCCCATAGCAGCAGCAGAGCCCGGCTGCCAGATGTGGGAGGCAGTGGCTGCTGTGGCCCAAGTGGTGCATGGAGGCCAGCTCCCCACCCCCCCAAGTGGCATGGTGAGAATGGATCCTGTTTGGGAGTTGGTGGGGGGGGAGAGTGCAGGCTGCCTGCTTTGGGGTGGGGCACCCTGCCCTCCCCCTGGGACTTCTGCAGCCCAGTGGGCAGGACCCAGTGTGGTGGTGCAGAGTTGGGCCAGGTGGGAAAGCTCAATGGCACTGCTACAAGCCCCACACTACCATAGAAAGGCACCTCCTGTCTACCCAGCAGCAGCAAGGGGCACAACTCTGTGCTGCCACCCCCACTGCTGCCTGGTGGGCGGGGGGCACTTGCCACAGTGGCACAGGGCTCTCAGTGGTGGCACCAAGCTTCCCTGCCCCAAACTGCCCTGCTGTGCTGGCTGCATTGCCCACTGGGCCACAGGCGTCGGGGAGAGGCCACCAGGGTGGGAAGAGTAGGCCTGCAGTAGGCAGCCCACCCCTACCCTGCTTGCTGGGGGGCATACCTGCCCATCCCCCTCCAGAGTGCATGCCGTGGTGGGGAGTCGGACCCTGCCCCCCCAGCCCACTCCCCGTCTGGGCCCTGCAGCTGCATATTACAGCCCTAGGTCCCAAGCCCTATGCACTGTCCCAGCTGGGCAGCAGCCACAGCCCTGCCCAGCTCCATCCCTCCCGCACTACAGGGTCCTCCATTTCCCACCCTCCCCACACCTAACTTACCTGGGGAAGCTGCTCTCCAGGCTGCCGGGCAGGCATGCGCATGCGTACAAGCTCACATGCATGTGGCTTCCCTTCCTGACCACCCTCCTCCCACTCCCCATGGTGCCTTGCAGTGTGAAACTGCTAGCCTGCAAGAAGAAACCCACCATTCTTGCATTTGTCTCCTTTTAAAGGAGAAAATCTGGGTTTTTCTTATGAAAATCTGTTGGATTTTTTTCCTCAAAATGAACAACTCTGCGTTTTACTGTATTGTTCCATGGTGAATGGAAAACCTGGGTCCCTGTTGATTACCCTTTCTATACATGAAATGAAGACACAATGAGGTTTCCTAGTGGTGCTCCAGTCCTACTTGACAGGTAAGGGATTACTACCCCCAAATTGGATAAAGAGGGGGAGGGTAGTAACTTTATTGAATACACTTCAAGGCATAAGAACAGATATTTATCTCTGTGCCTGCCTAGCAACTTGCCACAGCACAATACAGATTCTCATCTCTACCAGCTGGGGGAGATGCGGGAGGGAGGAGGCGATTGACAGCAGGTTGTCTCCACATTGCAAAAGTCTTTGTAAAATTTCTCTCTGTTTACACCTCATGTTTGTATGTGGGTTTTTTAAATCGATATTCTGATAGGTGTCATGCTGATGTTTCACTGAAGCTTTGGGAATGTGACTGAACTTGTTTTTCTTTGGACTTAGGAGATGCCAATGATCTGGGGCCTGTGTCCCTGGGAAAAATACAATTCTGCAAAGGAGGAGCACTGCTCATCTCTTTCCCTGCATGCTTGGGAATGCTCCTTGTCCTGTTGGGTCTAAACAGCAGAGTAAAATACACATTTTAATTTCCGACAGAGTCACAAAACTAAACGTCAGTTGCTGTTCCTAGCTACTGTTTTCCACCGTTCCCATAAGCAGTTACTCGTTCTTGGTCTTGTCTAGTATTAAAGCCTTGGGAAACAGATTCTTATTCCACTTTCTCAGGCTCTTGCTTGTGATATAAATGCAAAGTTATTGCTTGTTGATTGTACAGCAGCTTAACCACGTCATAAGTCAGGCTTCTGGTTGGTCCATAGCCTGCCATAGTGAGTGTGGTCTGTCAGGTACTGACCATGTCTTCAGCCTACACAGAGGAATCTTCCTGCAACTCTCCTTCCCCTTTCCCATCATCACCTTCTCTTTACCTGTTGTTGATTTAAGCAGCTCTTCTGTCCCACTGCTCCTGTTCCCTGGTGCTTCCATAGGGTACCCACCCTGTCTCCTGTATGTGCTGGAGGACTGGTATCAGGGGATGCACGGAGGCTCCACCCCAGAAGTCCTGTGTAGTCATGGGTTTACAATGAGCATCTTCAGCTGTATGCTGCCATTCATGGGGTGTGCCTCGTGTGAACTGCAGCTGTCAGGAGGATGCTTTGGAGGGGGTCATGTCACTCATGGAAGCAGCAAAATTGTTCTTCTTCCCCTTACCCAACTTTAGAGGGTGACATCTATATGACATCATACCCCCTGTGCAAACCTGAGCAGGGGCACTTGTATGGCAGGAGTGCTAAGGAACAGTTGACAGAACCAGAGTTTGCAAGTTCAAGGCTGTAGCAGAAGCACTCAGTGTGGCCTGTAAGATTCCAACTAAATCTGTGAACTCTTGTAGGTACCTTGTCACAAGGACATGAAAAAGAAAAGGACATGAGCAGGGGCCCACATGAGAGTCTTATCTTACTGGTTAGTGATCAGGGGGCGGGGAGGCATTCTTGGCTGCTTGGCCAACTGCCTGGGGGAAGAGGTAGGAGGGAGAGTAGGTTCTCCACCCTGCCAGGGGGCCAGAGGTCAAAGTTGGGTGAGGGTTCAGCAGCCCCAGACTGCCCAGGTTTCCGCCTTGTCTCCCCCAGGGCTGGACTGCCTGCTGCTGGGAGTGACCTTGACTGAAGCAGTTGGCAGACACTTATGAGCAGCCTGCACTGCTTGGAAGATGTGGGCTGTGACATCCTACTTTTTTGGACTGCGGCAAGAAAGCAAAAAGCCTTGTAGCGTAGGTTTCAGTTCTGGGGCTGCATCCTGTTTTAGAACCCCCAGGAGCTTATGTCTTGTATGTCCATGCAGGATAGTGGGGGAGGCATAGACGAAATGGGCATGGAAGAAACCTGCATCTTTCATTCAGCAAATTTCAGTAAGTAATGTTAGTAGTACCTGTTCTGATTATTATTACTTGTTTTCCTATGTACTTTGCGAACAAAGCATCTGGCAGGTCACAGTAAGAAAAAGATGTTTTCAAACAGGTGACTGAAGAAGGAAACCAAACAATTTAAGTATGTAGGTGATGTTGTTGCTTTGAATGTCCAGGAACCATGGGAGAGGCAAGAATTCTTGTGATATCTTGTGTGGCACCAACAGCATGGTTTGGATGGACAGAAGCAAGGTTTTAGGCATCAGAGTTCCCTTCAGTCCTGCTTCCTTACCAGCATCCTGAGGAAAAGTGCTGTCATACCCCAAAGGTTGCCTGTGTCTATGCCCACCTTACAGTCATAGATTCATAGACGTTAGGGTCAGAAGGGACCTCAATAGATCATCAAGTCCGACCCCCTGCATAGGCAGGAAAGAGTGCTGGGTTCAGATGACCCCAGCCAGATGCCTATCTAACCTCCTCTTGAAGACCCCCAGGGTAGGGGAGAGCACCACCTTCCTTGGGAGCCCATTCCAGATTTTGGCCACTCTGAGTGTGAAGAAGTTCTTCCTAATGTCCAGTCTAAATCTGCTTTCTGCTAGCTTATGGCTATTATTTCTTGTGACCTCCAGGGGTGCCTTGGTGAGTAGAGCCACACCAATTCCCTTCTGCACCCCCATTATGAATTTATAGGGAGCCACAAGGTCACCTCTCAACCTTCTCTTGCGGAGGCTGAATAGGTCCAGGTGCCCTAGTCTCTTCTCGTAGGGCTTGGCCTGCAAGCCCTTAACTATACGAGTGGCCCTTCTCTGGACCCTCTCCATGCTGTCCACATCCCTCTTAAAGTGTGGTGCCCAAAACTGCATGCAGTACTCCAGCTGCAGTCTGACCAGTGCCCGATAGAGGGGAAGTATCACCTCCTTGGTTCTGTTTGTCATGCATCTGCTGATGCACAATAAAGTGCTGTTAGCTTTGCTGATGACTTTGCATCTGACTGATTCACATTCATCTTGGAGACCACTAGGACTCCGAGATCCCTTTCTGCTTCCGTGCTGCCGAACAGATCATTTCCTAGGCAGTAGGTGTGCTGGACATTTTTCCTCCCTAGGTGCAGCACTTTGCGATTTGACAAGGAGAAATGCATTCTGTTGTTTTCTGCCCCTTTGTCCAACCTGTCCAGGTCTGCCTGTAGTTGTGCCCTACCCTCTGGTGTGTCCACTTCTCCCCACAGTTTTGTATCATCTGCAAACTTGGACAGAGTACACATCACTGCCTCGTCCAAGTCCCTGATGAAGACATTGAAGAGTATTGGTCCAAGGACCAAGCCCTGCAGGACCCCACTGCCCATGTCCTTCCAGGTCAATACCAACCTGTCCACCACCACTCTCTGGGTATGACCCCCTAGCCAATTTGCCACCCACTGGACTGTGTAATCATCCAAGTCACAGTCTCTTAATTTGTTCACCAGTATGGGTTGGGATACGGTATTGAAGGCCTTCCTGAAGTTAAGTAAACAATATCTACCCCTACTCCTGCATCCAGGTGCTTTGTAACCTGGTCATAAAAAGAGACTAGATTAGTCAGGCATGATCTACCTGCTATGAACCTGTGCTGGTTTCCCCTCAGCATAATTTTTCCTGCTGGGCATATATGAGCCTTAATAATCTTTTCAAAGACTTTACCAAGGATGGAGGGGAGACTGACTGGCCTGTAGTTGCTTGGATCCTCCTTCCTCCCCTTTTTGAAAATAGGAACCACATTGGTCCTTTTCCAGTCTTCTGGGACCTGGCCCATGTGCCACAAGTGCTCAAATATTCTTGCCAGTGGCTGTGCAATGACATCAGCCACTGTCTTCAGTACCCTCGGATGGAGCTCATCCGGGCCTGCCGACTTAAACGCATCCAGTCCTTCCAAGTGACTCTGCACCATCTCAGGGTCAACACTTGGTAGTTTACCACTCAGCTGTTGTCTCTCTGTGATCCCATTGTGAAACTTGTTTTGCCCCTTGTTTAGGAACGCTGAAGCAAAGCACTCATTGAGGAGTTCAGCCTTGTCCCCTCTGTCTCTCAGCAATTGCTTTTGCCTGTTTAGTAGTGGTCTTATACTGCCCTGGGCCTTCCTTTTACTCCCTATATATCTGAAAAACAATTTTTTGTTATTGTAGCATGGGCAGTACTCCAAGATGTACCCCCTCTCCAATTGAAGGGATCAAAGCAGGTCCACAAGTGCTGTGGGAGGTGTAGGGACTCTTCTCCCCCTATAGAGCAGAGCCAGATCACCAATGGGGACTTAACCATATACCTTTTACTGGGAACATAACAGGCATAAATCAGAGGGTATAGTGGACACTACAATGTCCCAAGGGGGCAGGATTCAACAAAGGGTTGACTTACAATCATTGACAAAAAACAGTGTTAACAAGATGTAAAACACAAACAGCAGAAGAAACGATATGGGTTGGTGAAATATAAAAAGGTGCAAAATGTCAAAGAAATATAGGGCCTTGGTACCTGAAGGGGGAGGAACACAATGGCCCCTTTCCACTGCAAGAAGATTTGCTTCTTGTTGTCTCACTCACCCCAAGTCACCTCAGCTGGGACTTGAACCCAGATCTCCCATGTGGTAGGCAGGAATGCTACCACACAGACACCCCTTGTGACACGGTTCCAGTCTGTGAGGGGTCTTGACTTTCCCGGGGCCCCGGCCTCATGTTGAGCTGCCTGGCCTCTGATTGGAGGGGCTGGACGCAGAGCTGGGAACCCCTCAGGCTCAGCTCTTGCCAGCTCTGTGAAACTCCTTCCTTGTTGTCCCTGCTGGTCTCTTCCCTGAGTCAGCCACGCTGCCCCTTTTATCCCCCTCCAGGTGACCCAAGGGGCCAATTGGGATGGTGCGGAAAGGGAATCCCAAATCCTCCAATCATCTTTTACCCGTTCAAAACCCTGGGACTATTTGATGTCCTCAGGATCACAGAATCCACTGGGAGCTGTGGGCTGTTGGATGGCGGCTGGCGGTGTGTGAAGAGGTAGCCACCCCCAGCGCGGGCAGATCCAGGCTCTTGGCCCCCTTTCCCCCGCATCGGGATCATCTTCCTCTGTGTCCGAAGGATCACTTCCTTAAGACGCAGCCACCCCTTCTGGGCTCCCGTCTCGCCAAATCTCATTCTGCAGTGCGTCACTGACTAAATGCCTGAGCTTGCTGAAGTCAGCTAAAGTCGGTCTGGCAAAACAGGAGTCAGCCACTTATGGCCTGTGGTCTGGATCCAGCCTGTGAAGAAACTGATTCTAGCCTGTAGCAGTTCAACCAAGGAGCAGCATGCTCCAACTGTGACAGCAGCAGGGACACCCCAGCGGCCTGTTGCCACTGAGTTCAGTTTGTTCTTTGTGCTGCAGCAGAAGCAGCCTCCCCAGGGTCCCAACACCTGCCTTTTTCTTGCGAGTCCCTTCACAGCCTGCAGAGCTGCTGATTGCTGCGGAGCAACTTGCCACGTCAGCAGTGGTGCACCATGGCAAAAGAATGGCCATTCCCTGCAATGAAAGATTGCACCTAACTCCAAGCAAGCAGAACAGCATCAACACAAAGCAAGATGCTCATTGATAGGCCAGCCTGGCCTTGGTGCTGCTATGAGTGCCCAAGTAGGGAGGTGTTAGAGCAATTTCTCAGGTTTTTCCCTAGATTACTCTACAACAGGAGGGGAATGCTAATGACCACATGGGCTAGCATGACATGAGCTGGCAGGGGTCATCGCAGAGCCCTTGGGCTGGCTGTATGAGAATTTGTGGTCAACTGACCAGGTGCTGGGGGATTGGAAACTAGCTAATGTGGTCCCCATTTTTAAAGGGAGGAAGGAGAACCCAAGTAATTATAGGCCCATAAGCCTTACCTTGGTCCTCAGGAAGATCTTGGAGAGGATCTTCAAGGAGCACATCTGTGGGGGCCAGCAGGGGAGATCATGCGCAGGGGCAACCAGCCTGGGTTCAACAAAGGCAGGTCCTGCCTGACCAACTTGATTGCCTTTTATGACCAGGTAACTAAATCCTTGGATGATGGTGTCGCTGTGGACGTAGTCTTTCTAGACTTTAAGAAGGCCTTTGACACTCATCCCATTCTTATTAATAAATTAAGCGACTGTGGCACTGATGCCTGCACAGTTGGATGGGTAAAAAACTGGCTGATGGGGCACACCCAGAGTGTAGTGGTGGATGGATCATACTCAAGCTGGCGAGATGTGAGCAGTAGGGTGCCCCAGGGCTCAGTCCTTAGGCCTGCACTGTTTAACATGATCAGTGATGTGGACAAGGGGGTAGAAAGTATGCTGTCCAAGTTTGCTGATGACACTAAGATGTGGGGCAAGGTGGACACACTTGAAGGGAGAGAGAGGCTGCAACTAGATTTAGACAGACTACAGAAGTGGGCAGATGAGAATAGGATGGGGTTCAACGTAGACAAATGCAGTGTGCTGCACCTTGCAAGAAGGAATCCACAGCATACGTACAGGCTGGGGAGTTCCCCTCTTGAAAGCACAGAGGTGGAAAGGGATCTTGGAGTCATTATTGACTCCAAGATGAACATGAGCTGCCAATGCCAGACCGCAGCCAGCAAGGCCAGCCATACCTTGTCATGCATCCAAAGATGCATCTCAAGCCGGGCCAGAGAGGTCATCCTCCCCCTCTGTGCAACGTCGGTCAGGCTGCAATTGGCGTACTGCTTCCAGTACTGGGTGCCACACTTTAAAAAGGATATGGCCAGCCTGGAGAGAATTCAGAGGCGGGTCACCTGCTTGGTGAGAGGGCAGCAGGACAGGCCTTATGAGGAGAGACTGAGGGACCTGAACCTGTTCAGCCTTGGCAAGAGGAGGCTGAGGGGGGACCTGGTGGCTGCCTACAGAATCATCAGGGGAGATCAGCAGCAAATGGGTGGAGCCCTTTTCTCCCCAGCACCACTTGGGGTGACGAGGAGCAATAGTAATAAGCTGATGGAGAACAGGTTTACGTTAGAGATCAGGAGGCAATATTTTACAGTTACAGTGGCCAAAATCTGGAACCAACTTCCCAGAGAAGTGTTCCTCACCCCTACCTTGGGCAAATTCAAGAGGAGGTTGGATGATCACCTGTCTGGGGTCTTGTGACCCAGCATTCATTCCTGCCTGTGGCAGGGGGGGCAGGCTAGATGATCTGTTCAGGGCCCTCCTGACCCTAGCTATTATGAAACTATGACACTTGGGTTCTTGCATGCTCCCCATCATTTTCAACAGGGGATGGCAGGAGAATGTTTCTGACCAGCAATAGCAGCACAAAGCGACCCAACCAGCCCCGGGGAACACGGGGCTCTTTTCCAAGCCAGGAGTGTCAGGACTAGCACAGCTCTGCCACGTGTATGCTATGTCTGAGTCCTACATGTGCCTTCTCTTGGCTGTTGCTGCCCTCTCCCTCCCTCCATGAGCACAGGTGCAGCCTTTTTAAGCACCTCTCACTGCTACCTGGCCATCTTTTAAAGCAGTGGTTCTCAACCTTTTTCACACTAGGGCCCCCACCATCCTGGTCCCTGAGCCACAGTCTCTCCCTCCCTGCCCCCTTCCCCTCCAGCTGCTGGGGAGGTGCATCTGGCCCACTCCCTCTCCTGCTCCTTTACGTTGCCCCCAGGCAGCTTTGCAGCATTTCCCTCAAACCTCTCTGTGACCCTTTAACATCTTGTTGCAGAGGAACATCTCTGCTCCCTTTGACTGGTGGCGTAGACAGCAGGGAGGAAGGCATGGAGCCTCTTCCTGCCCTCCTGTGTCTTGGAGGCACAGGGCTCACTCCCCACTGCCCAACCAGTGAGCAGAGCTAGGGTATAAAGATGGACATGGGCCCCGTGCAGCGAGCAGAGGCTGCTTCAGCACAGGACCCAAGGATGAGGACCAAGCTGAGTACAGTTGTGTTCTTGTTCCCTGGGCAAATGGGGAACGTCATGCCTGCTGGGTGGACAGCCTCACCTGTTGTCCGTGTTTTTTCTGTGGGCAGAGTGCATGGTCATCCTGCTGGCAGTTGGGTAGAGGACAGGCTCTGGCACAGCACTGCTAAGAGCGCTTCTGCAAAGTTGAGGCTCAGCAAGGCCTCCCCACACCTCTGCTGGCCTCCTTCGTGTCACAATGCCATTTTGGTTTCTGAGTTCCCCCATTTCCTGTTCTTACCAACAACTTGCTACTGCCGGGCCTTGGCTGAGGAGACTGTGGCCAGTCTGCGCTCAGAACTTTGCAGGCGAGCACGGGCACAAACAACACGCAGCTATGGTTCCCTTGATGATTACCCTTGAGGTGCAAAAGGCAGGTCCCATTACAATGCCTGTAATGATGGCCACCCAGTCCGCCAAGATGCAGGAGACCAATCTGCAGCCTGAGCTGGCCTGACAAACCTAAAGGTCCCCCATGCAGTAGTGCAGCACCATGCACATTCTCCCCAGCTGGGTGGGAGATGGTGGGTCTGACTGGCAGTGGGTCTGGAACAGGTGCAGTTTCTTTCACCTTTCCCTTCTGCCCGCCTGCCCCCGCCTGCAGACCCCTGATGCAAAGGTCTGTGGTAAGGGCCAGATGCCAACACCTGGGGGCTGGGGTTAAAGCCCTGTTCTGGGTAATTGGGTCTGGTCCAGGTGCTCTTCCTTAGCTGACTGGGTCAGGTGTCTCACCTGCAGAAGTGCTGGGGGTTATGGCATTAGCGCCAAGCTTGGGAAGGGACTTGTGCTGGAAACAAGTGCTCTACCGCACTGTCACGGGACAAGATTTTGCGCAGTTCCGCGTGACAACGGGGCACTTGTTGCGGTGATGCCTGACGCCCACTGGCGCTTCCTTGGAGGAGGTAGGACCTGCCTGGGTGGCGCGTCCTGGGCCTGCTGCCCGGGCCCCGGGGCTCCAGAGCCCGGCTGCTGCGGGGCTGGGGTACCTGAGGACTGCGGTGGCAGACGGGCAGGGCAGAGCTTGCAGTCCCTGTCCCTCCTCCCGGCCCCGGGGGAAGAGCCAGACCGAGCGCACACTACCCCTGTGGCCGGGCCGGGGTGCGCGGTGGGGTTGGAGGGCGGCTGGGGCCCGGCCTGGCGCGGGGGGGACACCAGGTGCTGCGGCGGGCGGCCCGGGAGCTCTTCCTGAGCGCCTGGGCGGGTAACCGGAGGTGCGGCTGGTCCCACCCGAGCAGGGCAGGACCCGGAGGCCAGTGGGGGGTCTCCCGCGCCGGCGCTCCAGGCCCGTGAAAAGCCGGGGCGCGGGCCGGCGCGTCACGTGACCGGAAGGGGCGGGGCTCGCCGGGCCGGCCTGGGGCGGGGCTGGGGAAGGAGTCCAGCTCTTGTTGCGGGGCCGCCTGTGCGGGCCGCCCGCCCCGCTTCTTCTAGGTTGTGTCCTTTCCCGTTGTCGTTTTGCTGAATCGCTGCTTTCCCTCCGCTCCTCCCGGCCGGGGCGGGCGCCTGCTCCGGGGGCTGAAACCTGCCCTCGGTCTGAGGCCTGGCCTGGGAGCGGGGCCAATGGCCTTGCGTGTGGGCGGGTCTGTGCCGCGGGGCGGGGGGCGAGGAGTGTCCCCTGTGCCGCCTGGGGCTTGCTCTGGGCCCCGCGTGAGCCGAGGTGGCCCAGCTGCACCTGTGCTGTCCCGCCGGGAGCCAGCTGTGGGCGGCACAAATGTGTGTCTTGCGTGGGGCTGGGGTGAGCACTCCCGGGGCGGGATGGTATCCCGCCCGAGCTTCACGCTTGCAGGCCGTGGTTTTCCAGCAGGGGCCTGCGGTGCCCGGGGAGAGGCTGCCCTTGCGTGCCGGCCGCTCCTAAACTTCCCGAGCAGGGGCGGGCCCGCCTTCCCTCCCGGCCGCGGGGCAGGAGCTCGGCCGCGTCTGCTGGCGGTGGCTCTTGCCCAGGCCTGCCGTCGTGGGCGCTGCCGCTTTCTTCTAGTTTGGCTTAGCTGCGGGTTTTAATATTAGTTTGCTAGCTGCAGCCCGCAAAACACTAGAAATTAAATTGTTATTGCAAAAGTATTTATTGAAGTAGTAGTACCCTTTGACTGCATACTTTAACACGGCATCAGCGATTATTTTGGGTGCAGGGCCACTTACCAAGTGGTGGCACCTGTTGCAGCCTTGCCCCTCAATAGGTGCCCTGCCCCTTTGTCACTCTCCTGTGGCTGTGAGTCCTATCCCATAGCCCCTGACCTTTGCCACCAGAAGTCCCTCTCTTTGCCCTCTGGAAATACTCGTTTCAGTAATTTGCTTTCAAGAGTCACTCTTGCGCTCCTGGGGCACTGAAAACACGTCCAGCCTGAGCTTCTCTGAGCACAGCTAGGCTTCCAGAAGCCCATGAGCCATTGGATCCAGCAGGTGCAGCCTGTGAGTTGGGGCTGCACCCGCACAGCTAGCACCCTGCCTGGGCAGCCCTGGGGGAAACCGCCGCCACGGAGGGAAGCACCCGGCCCCCCTGCACCTCGGGGCTACAGAGCACTGTGGTTGTTTCATTAAGCATTGTGATTAGCTGCCGAGATAACCCATCAGATCGCTCTGGACAGACAGAATAATTATTAGGATAGAGTGTTAATAAAATCTCTGCAGCCGGAACAGGCAGGATGGCTGCGCGCTGTTCTGCTGAACGGATTCCTCTCCTGTGGAAGGGGAAAGCTTATGGAGGGGATGACTGGTTCCTATGGAGGGGGGGGTGGGGTGGCGTAGAGATGCTTCTGTAACTCTTTGGGTGGGAGTTGTTGTGCCCTCCATGCTGTGAGGCGGACTCTGCCTGCACCCTTACAGCTATGGGGCGTGGCGGTTAGAAAGAAGAAGTTCCCCGTGTAGTGTTGGCAGGGTGGGGCCACCGTGCCCAGTCCCATGAGGCCTCTGAGTTGTTAATAGTGGCCATTGCCTTTTCTTTGTCTGTCTATAGGTGCAGAGGAGCCAACTTCTGCAGGCTTTGTGGCTGTGAAGCTGTGAAGGACAGCGGTAACGTGAGTCGAAGAGCCCCGGAGACGGCGCGGGAGGAAAAGGGCAGCCCCGTCGCGGCTTTGATTTGCATCGTGTGAGGCGGTCTGCCCCTGTGGCATCTCCTTGCTGGAGGTTGGGGTGGGTCTGAGCTTTCTTGCAGGAGCGTGATGTATTTGTCATCCTGCCTCACCACTTGTTCCACGCTTGTTGTTTCACGTTTGTTTCTAGGAGGTTTGCCGTGCGTAGCTTTGCAGGCGGCGTGCGCTCGCTCCCACTTCCCAGTATGAGGACGACTGGATAAGGAGCAGCACGGTAGCGGCCGTGGCGAGGAGCGCCTGTCGGAAATGAGGGCTCTGCCTGTGGCGGCCGCCCCCCCCGCGTAGGTTAGGCGACTCCTTGACGGCGTGCGCGTCTGCCCCTCGGGCTGGCTGCAGGCATACCTTTGCGAGCTGAATTAGCGGGCAGAGGGGCTGGATGTATGCCAGGGGTTTGGAGAGGGGAGCGTCCGTTACCAGCGAGTCGGTGCCCTCGCGTTCCCTCGGTGGGCCGATGAGGTTCCCGTTCTTTTTCCAGCGGTCTCAAAGTTGTCGGGGAGAGGAATGAAAGCGAGCGTTCTGCTGCGGTGATAGAAGATGGAGGAACTGGATCCTGAAAGGTGGGCTGGGTTAGGGTGGGAGGCTGTGTCGCGTTTTCCCCGGTCGTACTTGGGCGGGGGAGGAAACCCCTAGCGCGCGATGGGGTCTGGAGGTCCGCGTTGTCCAGGGAGCGATGCTGAAGCGGGGAACGGTGGCCCTTAGGGATGCTGCAGAGCAGGGGGTGTAAGCCTGATTTTGGGTTCAGCTTGGTGGTGAGTGCTGAGTCCTTGTAAAGGCTGAAGATTGTTCTTGAGTATATTGGGGGTTTCAGTGTTTTGCCCCTGGCTTCTGGGTACAGATCATGGCATAGGGCGTGCTGGGGCAGAGGAGCTGTCGCTGGTGCCTCTGCCTGGCCGTTGCTGCTGCCGCTGGCCTCCCTTCAGTTCTGGGAACGGTGCTCTATCCTGTGTCTCTGGGTGTCACTGGCGTTTCTTTCCACTTTGCTGTCTAAAATCACAGCGGCACTTTTCTTTTTTTCTTTCTTTGCTCTTCCCAGAGCTGGAAGGATAGGTGTGTTTGCATATAAATTGATTCCCTCCTTTGGGTGGGGTTTGACTGCACCCTGTGTACCTCGCGGGGGTGGGGGTGTTACGCTTTTGGAGTTGGGGGCTGCTGGGGCGGGGGGGTGCGTCGTGTCTGTGCTGTCAGCACTGTGAGATGCGAATACTGTTGCGTGTAGTAATTGGTTGTTGTTCTGTTTGTGATGTCACCGTGTGGACCGCGAGCGGTGAAGAGACCTAGAGCCGGCGTGACCTAGAAGCGGGCGGAAGAAGCCGGCGGTCGTGCAGCCACGCTCGCTTCTGGGTCATCTGGAGGGAGGCCTCTGCCCGTTGGGTGGAGCTGCCTGCATGGGCAGAGCCTGCAGTGAGTAAGATGTCACTTGAAGCGGTGTGGCTTTGTCCTCGAGTGGGGTAGTCGCCTGTGCTTTGCCCTTTGGTTTTTCAGCGATGTTTCCCGTGTGCCCTCAGGAGGCCCCTGTGTCCCCTGTGTAGAGAGGATGGCGAGGAGGGATGAGAGCGTGCCGGAGGAGGATCGTGCTGCCGGGTCCTGAGAGCGCTGTCTCTCGGGGCTGAGGGCCTTTCCAGAAACGGATGGGCGCACCGTGGCCAGGCACATCTCAGAGAGCTGTGAGTTGGGGTGCGTGCGTGTGTGTTGTGAATCGTACCCGTGGGCTTGTTCTTCTGTTCACTTGTGCGTCTGGGGGTGACTGCCTGTTGTGTCCCTTGCAGGGTCCTGACCCGTGCGGAGAGAAATGACTGCCGGTCGAAAGAGCGAAGCTGAGCGGCGCCCACGGAGGATGAAGCGGGAGGTGCCGGATGCTGCACGGCGTGTCGGTGCTGGATGGGCAGGTCTGGCAATTGGTATGAAATTGCTTGGAGTGGCCTGGGGTTGTCTGAGTCTGGCAGGTTTTTTTGCTCTTTGTTGCTCGTTGTGCTGAGGTTTTTCCTTTGCAGCCTCAGCAGGTGCCCGTCTCCCGTATGGGAAGGGGACGGCAAGCCAGGACGGGCAAAGGCTGGAGATATGTGATGACGGGTGTGGTGAGTGCCGGCTGTCGGGGGTGAGTTCTTTTCCCTCGTGTCTGCGTCCCCTGCGTGTGCCCTTAGTAGTGGGTAGGGGTGCTCCCTTGGCTGCATGTGCAGGGTGGGAATGCCTCCACAGAGGTCAGGACCCTGGACAGAGCAAAAAACAGGCGTTCCCCCCAAGGAGCAGAATGCAACACAGGAGAAGGAAACCACTGAGGAAAAGGGAGAGGGCTAAGGACTGGAGCAGAGCAGCGGTAAGGGAGTAAGAGGAGCAGGATGCTGGAAGGTGCTTTGGGTCGGTGGGGGTGGTGGGAAGGATTTTGCGTTGGACAGTGTCCCGCGTTCAGTGCGTGCTTGCAGTTACGGTCAACCAGGGTGTCGTGTAACCCGAGGTTTCCCTCGCTTCTTGCGGCGGTGTATTGTGGCCAGGGGTCCCTCATCTGTGGCAGGTGACGCTCTACATGAGGCTTGAACACGCCTGCCCCTGCCACTAGCTTATTTGCGTCCATGCGCTAGGTTTGGGCCAACGTCTGGGTGCCGGCGTCTGGCCCTCTCCGGGTTTTGCTGGGGCAGAAGTTTGGGGCACGTCTCCGTCTCGCCATTTGTCTCGCCGCAGGCTGTCCCACCGGTGCCGGGAATGGCTTGTCCCGCGTCCGTGCGCTTTTCCGTTAGTCTCGTTGCCTTCAAAGTCGCCGCGGCCTTTCTCTCCTTTTCCCAGAAGTGGCGGGAGACCTGTGTTTGCACACCTCAGTCGCTTCCTTTACCTGCCAAGGGAACCTGCTGAGCAGGCTCTGGCTGCATACTCATAGCTATGGGGGGCGGCGATGAAATAGACTTCCTCGGGAGTCTCGCCAGGGAGGGTCCGCCGTCGTCTGTGCTGCGAGGCCTCGGAGTTGTTGATGGTGGCCATCGCCTTTTTTTTTTGTCTGCGGAGGAGCCGTCTCGCCAAGGCTTCAGGCTTGTGAGGTGGACGCTCGGAAGAAGAGGTGAAGAGAGGCACAGATGGTGGTGGAGGAAATGGGCGGCCCTGTCACGCTTTCCCATTTTGCCTGGCGTGAGGCCCCTGCTTCTGTGGCATCCCCTGTCTGGAGCCTGCGGTGGGTTTGAGCTTCCTCGGGTCCCCGCGATGCGTTTGTCTTCTCGTCGGACCGCTTCTTCACGCTTGCTCTTTCCTGTTCCCCGGCGGTTTTGTGCGCGTAACTTTTTGCGGTGGGTGCATCCCCTGCCCCTTCCATCTGTGAGGCTGAGCGGAGAACGAGCGGCATGACGGCGGCTTTGGCGAGGTCTGCCCGTAGGAGACGAGGGGTCTGCCGTGGCGGTCGTGCCGTGATCAGCGACCGCTCGATTGCCTCCGAATGTCTCACTCTGGGTGACTACAGGCAAGTTTTTGAGAGCTGAGTCGGTGGGTAGCGGGGCTGAATGTGCGTACCGGGAGTTTGGAGAGGAACTTTCCCCCTCTGACTCTGCGCCCGAGTGTCCAGTCTTGGAGCCGATGAGGTTTTTGTTGTCGTTCCAGCTGCGTCGATCTCGTGGGGGAGGAGGATCTGAGGGCGCGTTGCGGTGCATTGAGGGAAGGTGGAGGAACGGGATGGTGAAAGGAGGGCCGGGTTAGAGTTGCAGGGGCGGGATTTGCCCTAGGGATTTTTTTTTTTTTAGGTGGGGGAGGTCATGCCTGGTGTGGGATAGCGTCTGGAGCGCCACGCTTCCTGGGCTGTGACGCCGAAGGAGGGGATCGTGGCCACCGAGCGTGTGCTCCGGAGTTGGGCGGTATAAACCTGGTTTAGATTTACCCTGGTTGTGAGCTGTGTTTGCGCAAAGTCTCAAAGTTGCCCCGGGCTATATAGGGTTGATCCCTGGCATCTGGGTGCCAATCTTGCCCTCGGGTCTGCCGGGGTAGAGGAGTGCATGTGCGCGTCTCTGCCTGCCTGTTGCTGCTGCCGCTGGCCTCCCTTCAGGTCTGGGAACTGCGCTTTGTTCTGTCTCTCTGGGTTTGTCACCGGTGTTTCTTTCTCCTTTTTTTTTTTCTCTCTAAATCACTGCAGCACTCTTTTTGTTCTTCCTTTGTTCTTCCCAGACCTGGAAAGAGGGCCATGTTGGTACCAAAATTTGGTTCCCTGCTTTTGGGAGGGGCTTGACTGCACCCCGCTTGCTTTGGGGTTTTTTTTTGTGTGCTGTTTGTGGAGCCCTGGGTGTGGATTGGAGGGGGAGGTGTCTCCCTGCAGTAGTATGAGCTGTGAATACTGTTCCATGTAGTAATTGCTTGTTGTTTTGGGGGGATGCCAATGTTTGGACCGCAAAGCAAAGGAGAGGTGAAGCGACTTTGAGCCGCAACCGCGGAGGAAGCGGGCGGCCGTGCATCCACGGTGACTTCCGGGTCAGTCGGAAGGAGGCCTCTGCCCTTTTGCTGGAGTTGCGGGCAGAGCCTGTAGCGAGCCACGCTCGTTGCTGGGAGCGGTATGGGATTGTGTCTCAGCGGGGCGGTCGCTTGTACTTTGCTCTTGTGTTTGGCAGTGAAGTTGCCCGTGTGCCCTCAGGAACTTGATCCTAGGCAGTGATGCTGAAGCAGGGCATTTGTGGGTTTTGAGCTTACCCTTGTCTCTTGCGGTGGTGTGCTGCGGCCGGGGGTCCCGCATCAGGTTCTGCGTGAGGCTCGAGTATTCCTGCCTGCCCTGGCACTTGCTTTTTTGGCTCCGTGAGCTGGGTCTGTTGAACATGTGGGTGCCGGTGTCTGGCCTGCTCCAGGTTTTGCTGGGGCAGAAGTTTGGTCTGTGTTTGCCTACCCATCTGTCTTGCCACAGGCTCTGCCACCAGTGCTGGGAATGGTTTGTCCTATGTCTGTGTGCCTTTCCATTTGTGTTGTTGTCTTCCAAGTCACTGCAGCCTTTTTCTGCTGTTCCCAGATCTGGCAGGAGACCAGTGTTTGTGCATCTAAATTGCTTTCCTTGTTATTGAAGGGAAAGGCCTGAGAGGGGTCTGGCTGTCCTGTTACAGCTGTGGGTTGGGGATTTGGGGGGGTAAGTTGTGTGTGCAGTCTTGGCAGGGCGCGGGCATTGTCTCCAGTGCTGTGAGGCCTCTGAGTTGTTGATAGTGACAGTTGCCATTCTTTTTTTGTGTGTGGAGGAGTCATCTTGTGAAGGCTTCTGGCCTATGAAACAGACACTGGGAAGATGAGGTGAAGAGCCCCAGAGATGGTGGAGGAGGAAGCGGGCAGCCCTGTTGCGACTTCCCGAATGGCATGGTGCGAGGCCTCTACCTTTTATGGTGTTGCGTGGCTGGAGCGTGTGGTGGGTCTGAGCTCCCATGGAGCAGTGTGATGCGTTTGTCTTCCTGCCTCACCACTTGTTCCACGCTTGTTCTTCGATGTTTCCAGGAGGTTTTGTGTCTGTACCTTTGCAGGTGGTGCAGTTCCACTCCCTCTTCTGGCTGTGAGGACGACTGGACAAAGAGCAGCGTGATTGTGGCTGTGGTGAGCAGTGGCTGTTGGAGATGAGGGCTCTCCTATGGTGGCTGTGCCCTGTGTAGGCTAGGTGACTTCTCAATTGCCTGTGAATATGCAGCTCGGGCTGGCCAGAGGCAAGCGTTTGAGAGCTCAGGTAGTGGTGCTGGGTGTATGTGCTGGAGGTTTGGAGAGGAGCTTCCCTTGGCTCTGATTCGGTGCCCTTGTGTCCCCTGTTTGGGGTGATGAGGGTTTTGTTCTTTTTCCAGTGGCCTTGGTCTTGTGGGGGCAAAGGATGCAAGGGCATGTTGTGATGGAAGATGGAGGAACAGGGTGCTGAAAAGTGGGTTTGGTTAGAGTGGGGGGGTGGAGTGGCTGGTTTGCTCTGGTGATAGTTGGCAGGGTGTGGGATAGTGTCTAGAGCTCCAGGGTTCCCAGGCAATGATGCAAAAGAGAGGATTGTGGCCCTCAGGTTTGCCTTGAGCTGGGCAGTGTAAGCCTGGGTTGGGTTTAGCCTGGCTGTGAGTCCTGAGTCTTTGTAAAGGCTGAAAATAGACTTTGAGTATTTTGGGGGTTTCAGAGTTTGCTAATTGTATGTGGGTACAGATGTTGCCTTTGGGTGTGCTGGGGTGGAGGAGTTGGTGCCAGTCTCTGCCTGGGTGCTGCTGCTGCCGCTGGCCTCCCTTCAGTTCTGGGAACGGTACTCTGTGTTGTGTCTCGGTGTGTCACTAGTGTTTGTTTCCATTTTGATGCTGAAAACCACAGCAGCACTGTTTATTCTTCCTTTGCTCTTCCCAGAGGTGGAAGGATGGGAGTGCTTGCATGTAAATTGGTCCCCTCCTTTGGGAGGGGTTTGACTGTACCCTGTGTGCCTTTTGCGGGGGGTGGCTGCTTTTGGAGACTGGGGCGGGGTGGGGGGGTGCATCTCTCTCCTTAGTACCATGAGATGTGAATACTGTGTTGTGTGGTAATTGCTTGTTTGGGGGGTGATGCAAATATCTGGACCCTGAGTGGGGAAGAGCTCGGGTAGAGGTGACGAGACCTAGTGCCACCACCGTGCGGAAGCGGGTGGCCGTGCACCTGTGGTCACTTCTGGCTCTCTTGGAGGGAGGCATGGACAGAGCCTGCAGCAGGAAAGATGTTACTCGGAGCGGCGTGGGATTGTCTTCAGGTTGGGCACTGGGTTGTGGTCTGCCCTTCTGTTTGGTAGTGAAGTTTCCTGTGTGCCATCGGGCGGTGCCTGTGTCCCCTGTGTCCAGAGGACGGTGAGCAGGCTGGGGGAGAGCTGGAGACAGAATAGTGTGACGCCAGGTGTGGCGAGTGCCAGCGTGGCTGTTGGAGCTGAGGCTTTTCCTATGGCTGGACGGGGAGCACCCTGGCCAGGCCTGCCTCGGAGACTCCAACGAGTCCTTTCTTCTGTTTGGGTTGCGTCTCTTGGGGTGACCATCTGTTCTGTCCCGTGTAGGGTTCTGGCTCGTGTAGATGCCAGCAAATGCTGGTTCAGGGAGTGGAGCCAAGCTTTGTCCATGGAGGATGAAGCAGGCTGGATGCTGCACAGTGCGTTTGCTCTTTGTGTGCGAGGCCTTTGCATGTGAGTTGTCTGTGTGGGACCGTGTCTGAAGCTTCATGCTTGCTGGTCAGTTTGTCTAGTATGCGGGGCAGGCACCTTGGGTGTGTCATTTGTGATTTTGGTGCCAGTGGGTCCAGCTGGGGTCTCCTGTCTTGCTGTGCTTGAGGAAAGCCTGTGTCTTTGTGTGTGGAGTTTTTGGACTTGCGGCAGATTTGCTTTTGGCACGTTGCTGTAGATCTTGCCCCTTCCTAGATTTTGCTGAGGTAGAGCACTGGGTCCTTTCTCTGCCTGGATGTTGCTATTGCCACAGGCTCCCCTTCAGTGTTGGGAATAATGTTTACTGCTTGTGTCTCTGCACGTGTGTGTCTGTCATAGATTTCAAAGACATTAGGGCTGGAAGGGACCTCGGGAGATTGAGTCCAGCCCCCTGCCCAAAGGGCAGGAAGTCAGCTGGGGTCATAGGATCCCAGCAAGATAAGCATCCAATTTACTCTTGAAGGTGTTCAGTGTAGGTGCTTGAACCACCTCCGCTGGCAGACTGTTCCAGACCTTGGGGGCTCGGACAGTAAAGAAATTCTTCCTTATGTCCAGCCTGAAACGGTCTTGCAGGAGTTTGTGACCGTTCGACCTCGTCATCCCTTGAGGCGCTCTGGTGAACAGATGTTCCCCCAGATCCTGGTGGTCACCCCTGATAAACTTATAGGTGGCCATCAGATCACCCCTGAGCCTGCGCTTTTCCAGGCTAAAGAGTCCCATGGCTCTCAGCCTGTCATCGTAAGATCTGTTTTCCTGACCTGATCATGCGCGTGGCTCTTCTCTGGACTCTCTCAAGCTTCTCCACATCTTTTTTGAATTGTGGAGCCCAAAACTGGACGCAGTACTCCAGCTGCGGCCTCACCAAGGCCGAGTACAAGGGGAGAATGACGTCCCGGGATTTGCTCGAGAAGCATCTCTGGATGCACGCCAGCGTTTTGGTCGCTTTACTAGCCGCAGCATCGCATTGTAGGCTCACGTTCATCTTGTGGTCAATGATGACCCCCAAGTCTCTTTCTTCTGTAGTGCTAACCAACGTAGCACTGCCGAGCCTATAAGGGTGCTGCAGGTTTTTCCTCCCAAGGTGGAGAACCTTGCATTTTTCGGTGTTAAACACCATGAGGTTCTCGTCTGCCCATTTGCTGAGCTTGTCCAGGTCAGCCTGGATCACCCGCCTATCTTCTGGTGTGGATGCTTTGCCCCAAAGTTTGGTGTCATCGGTGAACTTGGCCAGTCCACTCCCGACTCCAATGTCCACATCGTTAATGAAGATGTTGAACAGTATGCGTCTCAGGACAGAGCCTTGAGGGACCCCACTGGTCGCAGGGCACCATGATGAGTGACTCCCATCAATCGCAACCCTCTGGGTCCGACCACGAAGCCAATTTCCCAGCCAGCGGATCGTGGTGGAGCCAAAGCCACAACTGGGCAGTTTGGCCAAGAGATGATCATGGGATACCAGATCAAAAGTTTTTTTGAAGTCAAGATATATGACATCAATCTCTTCTCCCTTGTCCAGGTGATAGGTCACCTGGTCATAGAAGGAAATGAGATTGGTCAAACAAGACCTACCCGCAACAAACCCATGCTGGCTGTCCCTTAGAATGTTAGCCTGGGCCAGTCCCTCAAGGATGGCCTCCTTAATAAACTTTTCTAAGATCTTCCCCAGGATAGAAGTCAGGCTGATGGGCCTGTAGTTAGCCGGATCCACTCTCCTCCCTTTCTTGAAGATTGGCACCACATTGGCCTTCTTCCAGTCTTCGGGCACTACACCAGAGCGCCAGGAGTTTTCAAAGATCCGTGCCAGGGGCTGGGCTATGACTCTCACCAGCTCCTTGAGTACCCTGGGGTGCAGGTTGTCAGGGCCGGCTGACTTGAAGGTATCCAGCTTCTCAAGGTGTTCCTTCACGAGGTCAGCATTGATGGAGGGTAGGGGATCCCCCTCACCCAGATTTCCCTGTCCCATAGCAGGCATGGGCATCCCGTGTGACTGACGAAAGATTGACGCAAAGTACCTATTTAATAGGTTGGCTTTTTCCTGGGCGTCAGTTGCCAGTTGTCCCATCTGGTTTAGCAGGGGTCCAACATTGCCCTTGCTTTTCCTCCGGCTCCCCACATATCTGAAAAAGGACTTTTTGTTGTCCTTGATGCCTGAAGCTAGTTGGAGTTCAGTTGCAGCCTTGGCTTTCCTGGTTTGCTCCCTGCAGGACCGGACCAGCGCGGAGTAATCCTCCTTGGAGGTGAATCCCGTCCTCCATCCTTTGCAGGCTTTCCTTTTTAGCCACAGTAGGTCCGCTAGGTCTCTGGAGAGCCAGGGGGGCTGCTGTGCCTTCTTGCTGCCTTTCCTCCGTGTTGGAATAGATTTAGTTTGTTACTAAAATCACTGGGGTGTTTTGTTCGGTCCTTCCCAGAGCTGAAGGCGGGCGGGCGGGCGGTGTTGGTGCACACAAACGGGATCCCCTGCTAGGGAGGGGACATCCTGGAGAAGGGTCTGTCTGCGCCCTGTCAGTGTTGGGGGGCAAAGCAGGCTGGTCTCGGGGTCCTGGACAGGAGGGCCACCGATGCTAGTAGTGAGGTGCGTGCATTGTGCCGATGGCAGTAATGGCTTCTCAGGGGGGGAGGGGGGCGGGTTTGTTTGGTCTTTGTCCCGAGGTTTCTGAGGACGATGTGCAATGGACGGTGGGAAGAAGGTGAAGCGTCCCAGAGATGCTGGAGGAGGTCCGGTCAGTTCCCGGTTGCCTGGTGTGAGGCCTCTGGCTTTTGTGGCGTCTTTGCTGGATCCCTGTGCATCTGTGGTGGGTGAGTGCTTACTTGGAGCAGCGTGTGACTTGTCTCCCATCTGCCAGTTGCCTCCACATTTTCCTTTTTGTGTTTTGGTGAAGCTTTTCTGTGTCTTGCAGGCATCTGTTTTCCCCCAGCCCAGCCGTGGCTGTTGGGGATTGGCCAGGTAGGGGAGACGACTGGAGATGGATCTGGATGTTTCTGACTGTGGTGAGTAGTGGAGGACAGAGCAAAGGTCCTTTCTGTGGTGGTGTCTCCTGCCTATGCTGCGGCCGCTGTGCTCTGGTCCCACCAGAGGCCAGCCTTGGAGAGCTTCGAGGTGCCTGACTTTGTGACTTTGATTCTGATGTTGGACTGCCTGGCTGTTTTGCTTCCATTTGCAGGGTCCTGGTCCTTGCAGAGAAGGGTGGAAGGTGGAGGCAGGGGGGATGGTGCAAAGTGTGTTTGGTGTGGAAGGAGAAGAGGGGCAGAGAAGTCTCTGGTACATTGAGCTTGACGCTCCTGGGGCAGCACTGCTTTGGCAGGAGGTTGTAGCACCAGGGGTGGGCTCTGCAGCGTTGCAAGGCCATGCTGTTGTGCCTGGGAGTCCCTCAGTTGCCTCCTTGTAAAGCCTGGGCATTGCTTCCCCCCAGCATGGGGGATTTGTGGTCCTTTGAGCAGGGTTTGCTTTTGGCATGGGTGCAGAGCTTGACTCTATCTAGGCTGTAGCAGGGCAGAGGATTGTTTTTCTGCCTTGCTGATGCTATTACCAGAGCCTCCCGCTTCAGTTCTGGGAATTGTCTGGGTGTGTCACCGATGGCTCGGTCTCAACATCACTGCAGTCTTTCTGTCTCAGCCTCTTTTGCCTTTTTCTTTGCTCTTTCTGGAAGTGAAGGGGGAGGCCTGTGTGTGCACATATAAATGGCCTCCCTTGGCTGGGAGGGGAGAGCTGTGACACTGGTCTGGCTGCATCCTGTCAGCTTTGTGGGAACAAAGTAGGCTGGTTTTTGGATGCCAGTGCTGTGAGGCCTGAGCTGTGCTGTTTTATGGCAATTGCTGCTTTATTGGCAGGGAGGGGTGTTCTCTTTACCAGGACTTTTGGGCAGGGAGGAGAAGTGGACATTGGGGAGAAGGAGAAGAGCCTTTGAACTCATGAAGCATGGAGCTGCCTGCCCTTGGTGCGTGGAGCCTGCGATGGGTGAGAGCTTGCTTTGAGGGGAGCTGTTGCTGCGTTGTTTTGCTCTGGATCATTTTGGTGAGGTTTTCCTTGTGCCCCTTCACAGGTCCCTGCGGAGCGGGGCATGGGCAGTGACAACGAGAGGGCTGGAGAAGGAGCGCAATGAAGATGGCTGTGGCGAGTAGTAGATGTTGGCAATGGCGAGGTGTTCCGTGTGATGGCCGTGTCTTGCGTGTGCTCTGGTTGCTGTGACCTAGATGTCTCCTTGATTTGGATGTTGAATATCCTGCCCAGGCAGGTCCCAGGGAAGCCTGTGTGAGGTCTAAGTCTGTGGGTGAGGTGGGTTAATTGCATCTGCTTAGGGCTCGGGGAGGACCTTCCACCTATTTTTTACTTTGCACTTATTTGTCATCCCTGTTTTGCACTGACAAGGCACGTGTGGGTTTTCCCCTGTCCCAGGGGCCTTGGTCAGGCATGAAGTATGCGAGCCATCGGAGTTGTGCAACACACATGCAGGATGGAGGTAGCAAAGGGATGGGGGAGCGGTTGGTGGGGAGGGGGTTGGGTGGTGGCTGTATTTTGGTTGGGGATGGTGTGGGTGGGGTAGGATAGCCTCCTGAGGTTTTTGCTTCCAGGGCAGCAAGTCAAGCAGGGGGCTTTTTGGCCAGGGCTGCCGCCAAATGTGGTGTAGGGCTGGGTTGGCCAGTCTGAGTCTGTTGGAGTCCGTGTATAGGAGGAACGATGGATGTCTAGGGAGCTTCTGGGGTGTTTGACCTGGGCTCATCTGTGGCACTTGGGGTGCAGGTGTGGTCCCTCTCTGGAGTGGTGTTGAGCCTGAGCAGTGGGTTTGTGTTCATGCCCCTGACTTGCTGTTGCTACAGGCCTCCCTTCAGTCCTGGGAACAGCGCTATGTCCTGTGTGCCTGGGGGTGTCACTGGTGCCTCTCTCTCTTTCTACCTCTCTGCAAAATGTCTGTAGCACTTGTTCCTTTTCTGCTCTTGTCAGGACTGGAAGGCTGTGGTGGGTTTTTTCCTGCCACCTCAAATGGCATCCACCTTAGGGAGGGGTCTGACTGCCCCCTGTGTGCCTTGTTTAGGCTGGGTGGGGGTATTGCCTTTGGATTCTCGGGGGCTGCTTTTGCACTCAGGGCTGTGAGCCCTGTGTCCCATATAACACTTCCTAAATTGCTCTTTGTTTTGGTGACATGTACATGAGTCATCTGGCCACGGCTCAAGTCTCTGAAGTGGGCATTGGGAAGAAGAGGTGGAGACCCAGCACCTGTGACCTGAGCAAGTTTGGTGGAGGAAGCGGATGTCGGCGCATTCATTTTCCGGCGGCCTGGTGCGAGGCTTCTGCCCGTGTGGTGTCCCTGGGCTGGAGCCCTTCCTGCACGGAGCCTGCAATAGGCGAGATGCGAATCGGAGCAGCGCGGGACATTTGATCCATGGCAGTTGGGAGGTGGATTTGCGCTGGCTTGCGGGGGAGCATCTCTTGGTCTCCCTTGGTGGTGCTGGTGATGGTCTTGTAGAAGGAAAGGTTGTGAACTCCTGCCCTTGCCCGCAGGATGGTGCTGTAGGCGTGTTGGAGGAAGCGGGAGGGTGCTTGGACTCCGTGTGCATGGAGTCCCGTGGACATGCCCAGTCAGAGCTGGGAGACTTGTGGCGTGGGGCATTGTTCCGGTTTGGGGAGTTATTTTCCATGGGCATTACAGTTTGTTTTTGTGGGTGGGTTATATTTTCCTTCTAGTTTGATGTCTCTGGCCTCGCATTTGTTATTGAGGGGTTTTCTTTTTTTGCCCCCCTGTCTCTGTAGGTGTTGGACCGACGCTCCCTGTGTGGCAAGGAGGAGGACGGGCCACAATGACCGGAGGCCTGGAAACGGAGCCGTGCGTACCCGTGCATCTTACTCTCGGGGTTGGAGGCACTGGGTAATAAGGGCTGTGCAGCGGAGCCTGCGGTCGCCTCATCGAGGCGGCTCCGTGGCCGGAAGCGGAATAAACCGCCAAAGCCCGGTGACCGGTGGCGTTGGGACGGGTGGCGCGTGTAGCGCCTGCCTGCTTTCCCTTGTGCCGAAGGCGCGTTCTGTGCTCTCGCCAGGGTCCTGGCCTGCACGGAGGGAAGCGGCGAGAGGACTTCATCGCGGCAGAGCTGCGAGCCGGCGTTGGACAACAGACACGGACCGGCAGGATGTCTCCCGCTGTCTTGGAACGTCTCTTCTGTATCGGGGTTCTGTGTGGGGTGGCTTTGGGAGTGTCCTCAGGTTTATGATTGTGGAGCTAGGGGTTTTGGAAGTAGTATGTTTGGGTCAATTTGTCTGTACTGTGGGTGGACCTAGCCTGGCCAGAGGTGAAGCCCACTCCTGTGACCCTGTCGTTGGAGCAGGAGCGGACACTCACAGGAATTGCTGCCCAAGGAGGCCCAGAACTTCCAATTCTCGAGCGCAGCAATGTTTGAGCCCGCTAGCATGTAAGCAGCTGGGCCAGCCGGGCGTGGGGCCCGGGTCCCCCTGGGTGGTTTCTGTGCTGGCCAGGCTGAGAATTGCAGGGCTGGGGGGTTGGGGGTTCTGGAGCTGCTTGTGCAGGGCTCCTGTTGCTGTTGGGGTGCTGGTTCTGCTGGGCTAGAGCCATGGGTTTTATTCTGCCTGGTTGCCGTGTTTAGAGTGTGTCGTGCAGGGCTGGGAGCCTGTTGTTGCAGTGTGCGTGTGGTTGGGGCGGGGGGTATGGTTTGGTCCGTGAGTAGGAAGGAGGATGCTGAGCTTTTTGTGTAAAAATAAAATAAAGCAGATATGGTTCTGGTACTTGCTGGATTGAGTTTTTCCCGGGGGGGGGCAGGGGCAGGGCTGGGCGCTGGTGTCCCGGGCGGTGCCAGGGGCGTCGCACGGGTCTGGGCAGGGGCACTCCCCGTGGCCGGGCCCTGGGTCCTTGTGCCGGGGAGGGGCCCGTGGCTGAGGGCAGAGGCTCTTGTGTCCTGGGCCGAGCGGCAGGGCTGTCCCCTCGTGCCCGGTGCGGCCCGCGGGGGCGGCGCTGAGCTGTTCCCCAGCGGTCGCCCTGGCTCCTGCCCCCGGTCCGGGTTTTCCGGGCGCTGCGAGAAGAGCGCGGATTCCCGCGCGTGGCTCCATGGGGCGGGGGGAGGAGCTGAGCTGCGGGGCGTCACGTGACTCGGCCACGTGCAGGCGGGGGGGCGGGGAGCGGCTCCGGGCGGTAGGTGGCGCTGGAGGTGGGGGAGGTGAGTCCCCTCCGTGGGGAGCGGGGCGGCTCGGCGGCGGGGCCCGGGAGGCGCGTGGGGAGAGTCCCGGGGGCGGGGCGGGAAGAGAGCGCGGCTTCGCGCGCTGCCCCCCTCCGCGGCCATGCGGTGTGCGAGGCCGGGGGGGGGGGTGGTCGCTGCTGGCCCCCGCGCTGCCCAGGTCGCGGTTCTGCGGGCACGCGGTGCTGTCGTTGGCGCTGCTGGGGCCGCTCCCCGCGGTTGGAGCACCCGGCCTCGCTCGTGTCGCTGCTCCCGGAGGGTCGGCGGGGCCGTGCAGGGGGCCGCGGACCCCCGAGCTGACTGCCGCCTACCGGGCCCTGTTTCGGATCTCGTGTCGGGGGTGTGGTGCAGGGTGGGGAGCAATGCGCTTGCAGCTGCCAGCCTGCATCTGTGCCTGCCTGGGATATAAAGGTGGGGGTCTTGTGCCCCCCTGCTGTGCTTGGCAGGGGGCTAGCTTCCCCCACCCCTCAACTAGTGGCCTGGGGCTCAGTTCTGCTCCTTCTCCAGGCCCTGTGGCTGCACATTCTTGCCTGGGATCCCATACATACCTGCCCCGGAGCCTTGTCTGACACTTTTCATTTGGCGGTGCCTGAATGCTGGTGTGCCCTGTGTGTGTGTGCGCGCGCGTGCAGAAGAAATGTGCTGGGAGCTGAACACCTGCCTCGTGGCATATGGCAGTTAAATAAAACACGGCTCTGGTTTCTTTGGCTTGTTTCACACCTGACAGCACGGAGACCGGTGGCAAAGGTAATATCTTCAGGATTGCCTGCCCTTGTTCTGCCCTGTTGCCCTGTCTGTCCCTGCTGCCCCCCACCAGCTGCTCCCTTTGTCCTGCCGCCTCGGTCTTGGCGCCGTCGTTTGTTGCACTAAGACAGCCAGCCTGTGCCCTGCCCCTACCAGGTGTGCCTTTTAAGGCCACCTTCCTGTTATCCCTGTAACCCCCTCCCCATGCCCTTTAACACCCTGCCCCTTGTCCCCTTAAGTCCTTGCCCCTCAACGGCAGCGTCCCTCGGCCCTGTACAGCGCAAGACCCGTGTAACCGGCAAGGCCTTTACCCTCCTGGCTGTTGAACTCCTGTCCTTTGCCCACCTTATCTGCCTGCCCTTTTAAGTGTCCTTGCCTGTTTACCCCTTTCATGCTCCCCTTCCTCCTCTGACACGTTTTCTTCCGTCACGTCGCTGCTTCTGTGTCCCGTTGCCCTCCTAAATGTGATGCTCCCTTTTATGTATGCCCTGCCCGTACCTGTTCTTCTCTAGCTCCCCTTGCCTCCTGCTACCACCCCTGTTGCCCCCTGACTTTGAGCGTGTCCCAAGCTGTCGTTCCTGTTGTCCTCCACCTGTCGTTGCCTGCCAACTACCCTGCTGCTCTCAGTTGCCCCTGTGCTTTTGAGGTGCCTCCTCCCAGCCCCCTTCCGACTGTCGGTGCTCCCTGCTGCTGTTTCCCCCCAGGTGGATTCCCTGCACACTTTGCCCCTGTTGACCCTCGCAGGCCAGCCCCCTCAAGAATCGCTGTTCTCTTGCCCCCCACCTCTAGTCTGATTGCCGGTGTGCCCCTCTTGCCTCGTGCCTTCAGTGTCCCTGAGGCCCCCTGCCTCTGTTGCCCCCGCCTCCATTTTCTCCTGAGTGCCACCTGTGCGGCCCCCTATATCTGTTCTGCTCCCGAGCCTGATGTCTCTGTCGCTTTACCGTTTATTCCCCCCGCCCCCTGGCTGCCCGGCTCGGGTGCCCCTGCTGTGTGACCTGTCTCTGCTGTGTCCTGCCTGTTGCCTGCGCCCTGTTTGCCCCAAGTTCAGGCTCCCGTATGTCCCCCGAAGCCTCTGCTTGCTCCTGTGTCTAGTCTCCTCGGAGCCTGTGTGACAGCGTGCTGTAGTCTCATAGCAAACCCCTTCTTTCTGGGCCCCCAAGCTCTCGGTCCCCCTTGTCCCCTACCTCTAGGCCTTTGCCAGGCTGCACCAAGCCCCCAGAGCTAGTCCCTCCAGTTTAGTCCTCGTAACCCCCTTGCTGTTCGGTAGTCCCCGAAGCCCCTGTTGCCCCTGAATCTAGTTCTCTCTTTCCCTGCGCCTGTTGCCTGGCCCCTGGCCGCCTCCCCACCTCTACTCCTTCCACCTGTTCCCTGTAGTCTCCCTCCTTGCTGCTGGCCCTGTGACCCCTATTGCTTCCTGCCCCCCACCGCTGGTCCCTCCTGGGAATCCCTTGTGCCAAGCCTGCCACCGCACCTCCACCTCCCTCATCACTGTTTAGTGTCACCCGTCAACCCCCCTCAGCCTGCTGGAGTCTGCCTTTAAGTCTCTGACACCCATTAACCCCCTGCAAGTCCCCCGCCCCCTTAACTCCCCCTACTCCTGCTAAGCCCTCTAGGCACTTCCCAGTGCTCAGCAGTTGCCTGCTGCCCTTGTAAGGTGTGTGTTGCATTAACCTGCTACCTGTGCTTCCAAGACCCTGTCACCTGCCTCTGGGCCCCTGTGTGTGTAGTTGGTGCCTTAACTGTAATGGGGAACCTTGATCCTAGGATGGACTCTAACCCCAACCCCCTCCTTTACCATGACCCCTAACCCTCTCACCCCCACCCCACACCCTGACCTTACCCTACCCCCCTAACCCTCACTGACACCTAGCCCTAGCCTCTACCCCTTCACCCTCACACCCCCACCCCCAGACCCCAACCCTGACCAGGATTTGAACTTCCAAGGCTCTAGGCCTAGTCACACCCATCCAGGCTCCTACTCCACCTTTCCCCCCCCCCCAACTATAAACCAGCCCCCAAGCCACACACCAACTTATCACCAAAGCACAAGCATCCAAACCACCATTGGTGCCCCAAGGGAACCACAACAACAAACTGCAAGAGCAGACTTGAAATCACCATATGTAACTACTTACTTTCCTTCACAGGTGCAGTTAGGGTTAGCCTTAGGCTTAGGCTTCAGGTTAGAGACTAGGACATAACTACAGTTCCCAGCTGAGGTCTGGGTAAGGATGACTCCTAGCAGGTCACAGTCAGGATCAGGGTTCAGGCTGGGGCAAAAGCTAGGATTAGCCATTGGCACTACACTTGACATGACAGGCCATCCTAGGATCAAGGTTCCCCATTACAGTTAAGGTACCAGCTACACACAGGGGACCAGAGGCAGGGTTAGGGGTCAGGGTCTAGGGGTTGGGGTTAGGGTAGGGATAGGGTTAGGGGGTTGGGGTAAGGGTTAGGGTTAGGGGTTAGGATTAGGGGTGAGGGTTAGGGAGTTAGGGGGTTAGGGTTGGGGGCTGGGGCTAGGGTTGGGGTTACTGCACCTCCATATATCTACACCTCTCTATATCTACCACTCTGAATATCTCCAGCTCTGTACATCTCCACCTTTGTATATCTACAGCTCTGCATATCTCCAGCTCTGAAGATCTCCAGCTTTATATATCACCCTTTCTGTATATTTGCAGCTCTGCATATCTTCAGGTTTATATATCAAGATCTCTATATATCTACCTGTCTGAATACATTCAGGTCTGAATATCTCCAGGTTTAAATATCTAGATTACTATATCTCTCCAGCGCTCCATATCTCCAGCTTCGTATGTCTACAACTCTCTATATCTGCCACTCTGAATATCTCCATCTCCGAATATCTCTAGCTTTATATATGTACCTTTCTGTAGATCTGCAGCTGTGCATATCTTCAGCCTTATAGATCAACATGTTCATATATCGACCTGTCTGAATGCGTTCAGCTCTGAATAGCTCCAGGTTTATATATCTACTTTTCTACATATCTCCAGCTTCATATATGTGGACCTTAATATATCTACCTCTCTGAATATATTTAGCTCTGAATGGGTCCCGCTATATATATCTACCTTTTTATGTATCTCCAGGTGTGCGTATATCCAGATTCATATATGAACATCTCTATATATCTACCTCTTTGAATATCTCGGGTTCTGATTAGCTCCAGCTTTATATCTCTCCCTTTCTATATATGTCCAGCTCTGCATGTCTCCACCATCGTATATCTACAGCTCTGTATATCTACCCCTCTGAATATCTCCAGCTTTAAATATCTGCCTTTCTATGCATCTCCAGCTCTGCATATCTCCACCTTCATATATCTACAGCTCTCTATATCTACCACTCTGAATATCTCCAGCTTTATATATCTACCACTCTGAATATCTCCAGCTGTAAATATCTCCACTTTATATATCTCCCTTTCTATATATCTCTACCTCTGCATATCTCCACCTTCATATATCTACAGCTCTGTATATCTGCCACTCTGAATATCTGCAGCTTTATATATCTCCCTTTCCATATATCTCCAGCTCTGCACGTTCATATATCTACAGCTCTCTATAAGTACCACTCTGAATATCTCCAGCTCTGAAGATCTCCAACTTTATATGTCTCCCTTTCTATATATCTCCAGCTCTGCATATCTCCACCTTCGGCTCTCTATATATACCACAGTGAATATGTCCAGCTCTGAATATCTCCAGCATTATATATGTCCCTTTCTAAATATCTCGAGCTCTGTGTATCTCCAGCTTTATATATCCCCCTTTCTATATATCTCCAGCTCTGCATATCTCCACCTTCATATATCTGCAGCTCTCTATACCTACCACTCTGAATAACTGCAGCTCTGAATAGCTCCAGCTTTATATATTCCCATATATGTCCACCTCTGCATATCTCCAGATTTCTATATTTACATCTCCATATATCTACCTCCCTGAATATATTCAGCTCTGAATATCTCCAGCTGTATATATCTACTTTTCTAGATATCTCCAGCTGTGTATATCTCCAGCTTCATATATGTAGACCTTAATATACCTACCTCTCTGAATATATTCAGCTCTGAATGGGTCCAGCTATATATATCTACCTTTCTTTCTGTCTCCAGGTGTAGCCGATTGGCGCAGGCATTTCCCTCCCCGCCAATCAGGAGACGGCAGGAGGAAGAGTTGAGCGCCCTGCCTTGGAGACAAGGTGACAAAGTGGCGCTGAGGGGGACTGGCCCCGCCGAGCTTTCCTATTGGTCCCCCCTCGGGGGCGGGGCCTCCAGCAGGGATAAAAGGCCGCGTGCCGAGCACGCCGGCGGTCTCGGCGACGGACGACGGCGGGGGGCAGAGAAGAGCTGGTAGAGCTGGCCAGCGGGGGGGAGCGGTAACCCCGGAAGCGCCCTGAAGAGCGCCCTGAAGAGGCGAGCGGTGGCCAGCGGGGGGGAGCGGTAACCTCGGAAGCGCCCTGAAGAGGCTCGGAAGCGCCCGGACGGGGTGAGGCGGAGCTTCCTGCAGCTTCTGTGCCGGGGAGGGGGGGCAGCACATGGGCTGCTGTCTGGGGACCTACGGCCCCTCTGCAGGCCCGGGGGCGTGTCAGGCTGTGGGGAGTGACGTCCCGAGCCACGTGGGTGCTGCGCGGCTCGTAGTGCCTGTCAAGCACCGGTGACCCGGGGCGCGGGCAGCGGCCGGGCTTGCACGTCTCCGTGCCTTGCCTGAAGGCGCCATTCGGGGGGCGGCGGGCGAGGTCCCGGGGCCTCGGCCGCAGTGCTTCCCTTAAGGCGTTCTTCGGGGGGCGGAGCCTCAGGTCCGTAGCCATTTCCGGTGCGCCCGTACGGTGTCATTTGGGGGGCAGCGGGCAGGGCGGGTTTGTCTCTGCCCGCGGTCCCGTCTTAAGGCATCGTTCGGGTGAGCAGCGGGGAGGGCCGGAGGGCCCCCGCGGCCCTCCCTCAAGGTGTCATTTGGGTGGGCAGCGGCAAGGTCCGTAGGCCCCCGCTGTGCTCCCTTAAGGTGCCATTTGGGTCGGCGGCGGGGAAGGTCCGAGCCTCTGGAGTGTCTTCCTTAAGGCGCCTTTTCGGGCGGGGCAGCGGGCAAGGTCCGGAGGGCTCTGCCCGCGGCCCCTCCTTAAGGCGGCTTTTGGGGCTGCAGCAGGCAAGGGCCGGGAGGTCTCCGCTGCCTGCTCTCGGGGTCATCTTGCCGAGCTGCGGTGTGGTGCTGCCCTGCTCGCAAAAGGGTCAAGCACTGACAGCCTGTCACCCCCCCAGCCCGGGCTAGGTGTGGTGCTGCCTAGCTCTATGGGCGGTCAAGCACTGACGGTCACTTGAGGGGGCTTGTGCCCTCGCAAGGCCGTCGGGGAGCAGGGCACATTGGTTGCTGCCAAAACAGAGGAGCAGAGAAGACAACAGAAAAGCAGGCATGAGCTGCCTGGTATTTTAATGGACTAATAAAATTGCTGTGCCAGCCACCGCCTTGGTGCCTGGTGCCTTTCACCTCCAAGTTCATCCCTCCCCGCTGCGCTGTTTCTCCTTTCCTCTCCTGTCGTTTCACCTCCAAGTTTTCCCCATCTGCCGCTCCACTTTCATTTCGGCAGTGGTTCCCTTGAAACCATTGCATGCTGAGTGCCTCTGAGCAGGTCACCCAGGAGGCTGAATCCCTTGCTGTAAAGGGATTAGTGGCAGACATCGCTTGACTTGGCTCTCTGGGAGTCAAGTGTTGGAGACTGGACTGGCCACCTGAGGCTGCAGCCCCGAATCCTGCAAAGCAGGTCCCCTTTGGGGGTCCGTGCACATCACCCCCGGAAGGACAAGCAGACAAGATGGCAGATGAGAAGGAGCGAGCTGACTAGGAGGGAAGAAAATGAGGCCAGCATATCGAGGCAAAGGTAAGACAATTTCAACACAAAATGTCCGCTCCTTGGGCTCCACCACTAAGTGGTACACCCTGGGATTTGTGAGCCTTGGGGGCTTGGGATGGTGGGATTTCCTGGGCCCCTGCTCTGGGAGCAAGCTCCAGGTTTCTTGCCTTTATGATTACTCATCGGAGGCGATTTGGCAAAGTTGGCCAGAGGGATTGCCCCGGGAAGCAGGGAAAGTTGCAGGTTTCCGCAGCATGCTGGGGGGAAGGAGAAGTTCAAGCTGCAGGACGCCTCCTCCGGCTCTCTTCACTTACAGCCGCTCTCGCTCTCTCTCCTTGCAGGCCTCGCAGCAACGGGAAGGAGAAGCGCACGGGCAAGCAGCGGGGGAGAGGCGAGGCAGGAGAAAAGCCAGCCAGAGAAACGGGGTGAGAAGGAAAGGGACTCCGGACAGAGCCACCTCCCTGCTTTTGGGTCTCGATCATGTCTTAGCCACATTTTGGCTTGACTGCGTGAGCCTTTGGGTGAGCTCCCTGTCACTCAGAAATGGGGCTCTGCCCTCGAAGCTGTTGCACTGCAGCAGTGGGGTGGAAGGTGGACAGCCCTGTAAGCAAGGCGCGTGTCGCCATTCCCTCGTTTGTAAAGGGCCGTGGATCTGGTTGGTGGGCCTGTGCAGCGCGGCTGCCCTGTAATCGGGGCCCAGCCCGGCTGCCAAAATTGACTGCCAATGGCGCAGCCTCCTGTAAGCGGGGAGCGTGCCGCCTCCTAACACGTGAGGACAGGCGATACCTACGTGTGTAGCGCTGGACATCCTGTAATTGGGAGTCCGAGTCCACTGCTATTGCCAGCCGGTCGGAGACGTGCCTCTGTCAGCAGGGTGGGCGCAGCCTCCTGCCGCTGGCCGGAGAGAGACAGAGCGGCCTGCCGCGTTGTGCAGCAGCACGGCCTAGCAGACGGGAGCCGAGTCTCGCTGGTGACAGCAAACTCTTTACAACCTGGAGCCTGATGACCCTCCCGTGGCTGGGTTGGAGCCTGTGGCCTCCTCTCCGATCCCTGTGTCCAGGCATCTGTCCCTCGTCCTGCATCAGTGCCTGGTACACCACGTCTGGACCCCGGGGCCACCCTGTACTGAGGGTGCAGGTCCCGTGCATCCTGTAGGAGGGCTAGGTTGTGCACAGCAGTGGACCACCCTGTAAGCAGGGTGCAGGTCTCAATGTGCCTTTGGTGAGAGATCTTTCCTTTGGCTAACTGGGCCCTCCCTGTAAGCAGGGCTCTGGGCCTTTCCCTTTTCCCTTTTGCCCCTTGTGGGCAGCCTGGCTGGTGAGACGGACCGTACCCTGTAAGGAGGGTGCGAGTCCCACGTCTCTTGGTGGAGGGCTAGGTTGTGCAGAGCTGCGGACCCCCCTGTAAGCAGGGGAGGTCTCAATGTGTCTCCTGGGCTTTTCCCTTTTGTAAGCAGGGCGGACCTCTGGGCCTTGGGCCCTCCCTTTTGCCCCTTGTGGGCAGCCTGGCTAGCCAGACGGGCCGTGCCCCGTAACGAGGGTGCTGGTCTCAGCCGTCTTGCCCCCTGGGAGCGGAGGAGGATTGTGCAGCGTAAGGCTCGAGGAGAAGCGGTTTGCGGCATGGAGCTCCTTTCTGGCCTGGGAACACTTTTTCCCCTGGCTGAGTGTGGCGAGCGAGGGAGAGGAGCGCCTGGGAATGAAAGCGTTTGTTATTTTCTTTTTGTTGTTAAAACCGCTGCAGCGTATTTTATTTCCTTCCCAGTGCTGGAAAGGGGCAAGATGCGACCTCGTAGCCTTCTCCTCCCCCCTCCTAACCTAGGGGGTTAAGCACCGGCGTAGATTTCCATGACTTCTGGCTTCGGGGGGCATTAGGCCACCCCCCCAGGAATTTTGGGCACGTGACCTCCCTGTCTCTCAGGGTACGGGTCTTAGGCCCCCTCTTGGGTGGCCAGCATAGACCTTTGGCCACTTGGTAGCTCACATGAAGAGTTCCTGCCATCCTTCCTGGGGGCAGGCTGTGTATTCCCTGCCCGAGTCCCTGGAGACGAGGTGCCCTGGCACTTGGCCAGCCGTTCTCCTGCGCCCCCGCCCCCGGCCTGCAGCCTGTAACCAGGGTCCAGGTCTCCTTGGTTTTCTGGATCCGGTTCCAGTGGGTGAGGTTGGCCAGAGACGACACCCACGGGCTACAGGGAAGGTTGCAGTGCGTTGGCACCCCGAGGCTTCGTGACCTCCCTGTAACTCAGGTCCAGGTCTCTGCTCCTCTGTTCTGCTGCTCTTGCCACTATTGAGAGGGCCTCTCCCCGCACCCTGTAAACAGGGCTGCGCCCCCACCTGCTCCGACCCTGGGGGAGGAGACTTCGTTTAGTCCTTTGGGCTCTGTGGCTTCGGTGACACAAGGCTGAAGTTGCGGTCCTTATGTCCTCTGGGCACGGGGGAATTTTGACGCCTGATTGAGACCGCCTGAGGTACCTGCCAGCTGGCATTCAGGTCTTTGCAGGTTTTCTCTGGGCTTCACGCCCCAGCCGCCAGCTGTGTGCAGGGAGCACCGGCCCGTAAGCGGGGTTTTTGGTGTTTGTGGTCACCGTTCATGGTGCCGCCCTAGCAGCTCTGTCCAGAGTCCTGGCCCATCGCACTCGGCTTCCGGCTTGCCCAGATGTCTGTCTCCGAGCCCGCGGATGTCTGCCTCCCCCATCTCCACGGACAAAGGACAGTGGCCACAGGTCCAGGTAAGGGTAAAAGAGGGAGAGAAGTTGGGGTCTGCAGACGCATCTTCCACCATGCTGACTGACATCCCATTTGTCTCGTTCCTTCTGCCCCTAGAGGGAGGAGCGGAGAAGACGACAAACAAATAGGAGTTAACTGATAACCAGGGCAGAAAACCATGCCGGGCAACCCAGAGGCAAAGGTAAGAGAGTTTCAGTGAAGACGGGGGGTATTCGTCATTTAGTTAACCGGAGGTATGTCAGAACCCTCCTGTTTTTAAAGGACATCATGCTCGAGTGTATAATGAGCACTGGGAGCTACAGTCTTCTAGCAGGGTGTGCCATTCATTGCCAGCTGACTCCGCTTCTGTTTTGTGAACTGTTGCAGGTCCCTGAAGGGCAGCTGGAGAAGAAGGAACGGAAGCAGCGGAAGAAAGCTCGGGAACAAGAAGCGTGGGTTGGGGTGGGCAGGAGGGTGGGGAATGTTTAATGTCTGCTTAGATAAGTACAGATGGAGACTGTTGAGTGCATCTCTACGCTTTCCAGCACCCATTAGGAGCCAGCAGCCGCACGCTTCAAGTTGCACCACGTATACAGTCTTGGGTTGGCCCCAATTGTGTGTAAGGAGGTTGAGGCATTGTGCTAGTTGTGCATATTGATATGGAGCAGGCGAGGGTTTTGCAGGTGGTTTGGCTTGGCCAGTTAAGCAGTGGATCAGAATAGATGTGGTTGAAGGCAGCGTGTAGGTTTTCCTCGGTCGGATTGTGGAGCGGTTCTCGGTGTCAGCGTAGAAATGCAGGTTTGTGCTCGGTTCGGTTTGTGGCTCGGCTGTAGCTTGCTTAGGCTGGAGCTTGTGGGGCCAATTTTGAGGCTGTTTGTGGTGCAGTTGGTTTGTGTCTGTAAGTTAAGGCTCCATGGGTGTTTGAAAGTGTTTAGACTCCAGCTCCATGGGGATGAAGAGCTCATCCTCTGTCCAAACGATCCTCAAGGTAGTTGGTGTGGTCAGTGTCAAACCAGTAGGAGCAAGTGGGCCTAAGATGTGCACAGTCAACAATAAACGGTCTAAAAAACGTTCCACCTTGTGGCCAGTGCTCTTCTACACGGAGAAGATTTGGTCGTTTTCCTCTCCTCCTGGGATCTGGCTGAAGGAATAAACTTTTTCATTCTGTCTACCAGTCTGATGTGTGTTCTTACTTGTTGAATGCAAATATTTCCCACTGGGTTTACAAATGGTAAAAGACTGTAATGTGGTTCCCAGTCATTGCTTTACAACTGTAAATGCACTGTAGTAAAATCGGTCCTGATTTATATAAAAGATTAAAAAATAAGGTACAGTAAAGGTGTGGTGCTTGGGTATAACCTGAAGTTCAACTTCCCCTTTTCTCAAAAGAAAAACATGGTCCCAATAAAAATAAAATGCTCAGGAAACTCGTGAGCTTCCTAGTGTGTTTCAGACCTCTGAATGCCTTTAGTACAAGTTGCTATTTCTGAGGGCGTGGTGTGGGGGCTTTTTCTCTAGCGGGCTGGGCCGTGGCAGGGGGCTGATGCACTTGTCGCCTCGCAAGAAGAATGACTGTGGATCCCTAGTTGCCTCAAGATTTCCAGGAGTCCCTTAAGTCCAGCTATGGTCCCCCTTGGCTGTTTAATGTGGTGGCCGCAGGCTTTCAGCCATCTCTACCCAAGTCATCCCTGAGGGGCTGCTGAGTTTGGGGGAAGCCAAACCCATTTCATACAGTTTTTAAAATTCCTTGTTAGTTGAAAAAAGAAATTCTATTTTGAAATGTATTAGTATTTCCCTAATACTTAAAGTAGCAAGTCAGTGGCAGTCAGCACATTTCCCAGGCCCTTTTGCTGGAGGGAGAGCACGGATATTGTAACACCTGTGCACCTGACTAAGTAGGGGCTCGTGATTCCTAAAGCATACAAGATATAAATCTCTTCCTGTAGCACCTAGCATTTGAGCATCTTAAGCTCAAGCCCAAAGACAAGATGCCTCCTCCGGGCCAGGGGGCTGGGACCGCGGCAGGGGCAGGCTCACGGGGCAGAGAAGAGCTGCGGAGGGACGAGCCCCAGGCCTGGCTGTGGTGGGGCGGGCCGCGAGGGGCTGCAAGGTGAGTGTGCAGGCTTCTGCCCTGGCTGGCTGGGCAGCGTTTGGGATCTTTGGTGTAAAAGAGTATAATTTTGAGAGCAGGGGGTTGAAGTGACGGAGTTATTCATTGTGTCACTTACTTTCAAAAACTGAAATGGTACAGAGATGCATGCAGCAAGGCTGCTGTGTGTCCCGACCTGGAGCTAGTGTAACACGCACCCTAATGAACACAGTGACGCTATTACTACCTCTCTGTCTGTCTCTCTCCGTGGCGACAGTGATGTAGGTGTTCATCTCTCACCCTTGCACACCACCGCACCCGAGTGTGTGTCACAGGTGTCTCGTGCATCCACACCTGGTGTGGAGACGAAGGCGGCTCGGTGCTGCCCTCCGGTGGTGCGCTCCGAGCGCTGCAGCCCGAGGAGCGGCGCCGCCGCGGCGGGAAGCGACTGCGCCGCTCGGTGCTGCCCCCCTGTGGCCGCCTCGGGCTATTGACGCAGCCCGGGCAGGCGGGCCACAAAGCCCTGCTCAGAGCCGCCCCCTGTGGCCGCGCCGAGCATTGCGGCGGGGGGACCCGGGCGGGCACCCAAGCGGGCTCCGCGCTGCCGTCGTGGGGCTGGAGCGGGGCTTGGAGCCCGGAGAGAAGGACCCGAGACACAGCCGGCTCCGTGCCGCCCTCCCTGCTCGTCTCCCTGCGCGGAGCAGCCGGTTTTCGAAGGCAGAGAAAAGAAAGCCCTGCCCTGTGCTCTTCCCCGACGCTCCAGCCGGGGTTTCCAGCCGAGAGATGAGGGCAGAGAGAAAGCAAGCGGCTCCGGGCCCCGCGCCTGCAGCCCGGCCCGGCGGGACATGACGGCCGAGAGAGACGGAGAACAAAGGGCCCGCTCGCCCGCTCGGGGTCCCTCGGGCAGAGCCCGCGGGCGGGGCAGGGAGCGCATTCAGGGCCAGGGAGCGCGGCGCGGCCGGCATCGGAGGCCCGTGTTGCCATTGGGCGCCAGGAGGCGACAGGCGATTGGGTGGAATGGCCGCTTGGGCGGAGTCAGGGCCCCCCCCTCCCTTCTCCGCTCTGATTGGTTTGTAGCGGGGCAGGCGGGACGAGGAGCCCGGCCTCCTTGTTCACATTCTGATTGGCTGCGGGGAATGGCAGGCTTCTGTTCTCCCATTGGTCCGGCTGCGATCCGCACCGGCCCCGCGCAGCTGGCTGTCCGCCCGCTGAGCCCGGAGCCGCCGTCCCGCTCCCGTGTGGGAGACAGGCCCCGTGCGCGGGGCGCGTCGGGCTCTCCTCGGAGGTGGGTGGTGAAGCGCCAAGCTGTTTGTCTGTCCCGGGGCACCTTTCCTCCCGCCCGCCGCCCGGGGGGCCTCCCTGTCTCCTGCATGTGCTTGTGTAGGCCTTTAAACCCCGCCTGCTCCGCGCGGGGAGGGCGGCACGAGCCGGCTTTGTTCCGCGTCGCTGTCTCCGGGCTCCAAGCCCCGCTCCAACTCCATCCCCATCCCCAGCCCCAGCCCCAGGTCCAGGCCCAGGCGGGCAGCGCGGCGCCGGCTGCGGGGCCCCCCGCGTCTCCCCGCCGCAATGCCCGGCGCGGCCACAGGAGGGCGGCTCTGAGCCGGGCTTGCGCTCCGCCTCAGGGGGAAGGCGAAGCCGGCTCAGTGCTGCCCTCCGGTGGTGCGCCCCAGCACTGCAGCCCGAGGAGCGGCGCCGCGGAGGGGAGCGGACCGGCCGCTCGGTGCTGCCCTCCCGTGGCCGCCCTCGGGGTATTGACGCAGCGCTGCTCAGAGCCGCCCTCCTGTGGCCGCGCCGAGCATTGCGGTGATTGCAGCCCCCTCATGGGAACGTGCTGGGCCAGCCCCTGGGCGTCATCGTGTCCGCTTGCGTGAAAGCGTCCAGCCGGCGCGGGGCTGCCCTTTCTCGCAGGCTCCCCCCCGTGCCCCGGCCCTCGGAGCCAGCGTGTCGGCGAGGAGCCGCAGCGGGACAGAAGCGGGACTTGGGGCAGAAGGGCCCCCGGGACCTCTCGTGGCTGCCAGGGTTGCTCCGGGCACTCAGGTGCCTCTGCGGGGCCTGCACCCGTCCCCGTGCCGCGGCCAAGGCACCACGGGCGACACGTGAGTCCGTCTTTCTGCTTTGACACGCTCGGTGCACACTCAGCTTCCGCCTGGATGCACATGGCCACGTGCCCCGCTCCAGCGATAACACATCCAGTCATGGCAGCTGTAACTCTCTATATCTCCATCTCCATGTATAGCCAGCTTTCTATGTCTCCATCGCTATATGTCTCCAGCTTGCTATCTCTCTAGCTGGAAACTTGTCTGCCTTGAAATATCTCCATATCCATATATCTCCATCTATCTCTCTCTACAGCTGTACATCTATCTAACTCTAAATATCTCTGGCTCCTTGTATGTGCGGGCCCATCTACGTGCAGCTCTGTATACCTCCACCTCTGTATACCTCCAGCTCTAAACATCTCTACCTCGAGAGATCTCCAGATCTCTATTTCTCCGTCTTCATATATCTACAGCTCTCTTTATCTATCTATCTCCAGCTCTCTGCTTTATATATCTCTCTTTCCATATATCTCCTCCTTCATATATCTATCTCCAGCTCTGAATAATATCTCCAGCTTTATATATCTCCCTTTCTATATCTCCACCTCTGCATATAGCTTTCTTTCTCTACCGCTCTCAATATCTCCAGCTCCTCCTTCATATATCTACAGCTCTCTATATCTACCGGTCTCTGAATATCGATCTCCAGCTCCACCTGCAAATATCTCTATATCTACTGCTCTCAATATCTCCAGCTCTAAAAATCTCCAGTTTTGAATATCTGCCTTTCTGTAGATCTCCAGTTCTGCATATCTCCACCTGCATATATCTACAGTTCTCTATATCTACTGCTCTCAATATCTCCAGCTACATATATCTCCAGCTTTAAATATGTGCCTTTCTATCCATCTCCAGTGCTTCATATCTCCACCTGCATATATATCTCCAGCTCTCTATTTCTACCGCTCTGAATATCTGAACATCCAGCTCTAAACATCTCCAGCTTTAAATATCTGCCTTTCTATAGATCTCCAGTTGTGCACATCTCTATCTTCATATATCTACAGCTCTCTATATCTACTGCTCTCAATATCTCCAGCTACAAATATCTCCAGCTTTAAATATCTGCCTTTCTATAAATCTCCAGTTCTGCACATCTCTATCTTCATATATCTACAGCTCTCTATATCTACCACTCTGAACATCTCCAGCTCTAAAAACCTCCAGCATTACATATCTGCCTTTCTATACATCTCCAGTTCTGGATATCTCTACCTGCATATATCTACAGCTCTCTATATCTACCGCTCTGAGTATCTCCAGCTCTAAACATCTCCACTTCGAATATCTGCCTTCTATAGATCTCCAGTTCTGCATATCTCCACCTCCATATATCTACAGCTCTGTATATCTACCACTCTGAACATCTCCAGCTCTAAAAACATTCAGCATTACATATCTGCCTTTCTATAGATCTCCAGTTCTCCATATCTCCACCTCCATATATCTACAGCTCTCTATATCTACCACTCTGAACATCTCCAGCTCTCAATATCTCCAGCTTTAAATATCTGCCTTTCTATTGATCTCCAGTTCTGCATATCTCTATCTTCATATATCTACAGCTCTCTATATCTACTGCTCTGAATATCTCAAGCTCTAAATATCTCCAGCTTTAAATATCCGCCTTGCTAGTAGATCTCCAGTTCTGCTTATCTCCACCTGCATATATCTAAAGCTCTCTATATCTACCACTCCAAACATCTCCAGCTCTAAACATCTCCAGCTTTGAATATCTGCCTTTCTATAGATCTCCAGTTCTGCATATCTCCACCTTCATATATCTACAGCTCTCTATACCTACTGCTCTGAATATCTGCAGCTCTAAATATCTACAGCTTTAAATATCTGCCTTTCTATAGATCTCCAGTTCTGCATAATTCCACCTGCATATATCTACAGCTCTCTATATCTACCAGCTCTGTACATCTCCAGCTCCAAATATCTCCAGCTTTAAATATCTGCTTTTCTATCCTTCTCCAGTCTACATATCTCCCCCTGCATATATCTACAGCTCTCTATATCTCCACTCTGTACATCTCCAGCTCTAAATATCTCTAGCCTTAAATACCTGCCTTTCTATAGATCTCCAGTTCTGCATATCTCCACCTGCATATATCTAGAGCTCTCTCTATCTACCGCTCTGAGTATCTCCAGCCCTAAATATCTCCAGGTTTAAATACCCTACCTGCCTTTCTATAGATCTCCAGTTCTCCATATCTCTACCTGCATATATCTAGAGCTCTCTATATCTACCTCTCTGAGAATCTACAGCCACAAATACCTCCAGCTTTAAATATCTGCCTTTCTATAGATCTCCATTTCTGCATATCTCCACCTTCATATATCTACAGCTCTGTATATCTACCACTCTGAACCTCTCCAGCTCTAAATGTCTCCAGCTTTAAATGTGAACTCCAGCTTTAAATATCTCCTTATATCTTCTCTATACCTATATCTCCAGCTCCATCTCCAGCTTTATATATCTCCTCCAGCCTGAATATCTCCTTCACTTTGTATATCTGCACAGCTTTCTTCGTGGCCATGCTACCGCTCTGAGTATCTCCAGTTCTTACACGTGTCAATACAATATAAACTAGAAGGTCCAGCTTGTATAATAGCTTCTGTTCCTTTCTATAGATGGTCCAGTTCTTGCAGATCTCCAGTGCCTGCATATAATGGGGCCCGGGCAGAGCCCGCGGCGGGGCAGGAAGCGCATTCAGGGCCAGGGAGCGCGGCGCGGCCGGCATCGGAGGCCCGTGTTGCCATTGGCGGTGGAATGGCCGCTTGGGCGGAGTCAGGGCCCCCCCCGCCCCTTCTCCGCTCTGATTGGCTTGTGGCGGGGCAGGCGGGACCAGGAGCCCGGCCTCCTTGTTCACATTCTGATTGGCTGCGGGGAATGGTGGGTGGGAGCGCAAGCTTCTGTTCGCCCATTGGTCCGGCTGCGATCCGCACCGGCCCCGCGCAGCTGGTTGTCGGCCCGCTGAGCCCGGAGCCGCCGTCCCGCTGCCGTGCAGGAAACCCGTCGGGCTCTCCTCGGAGGTGGGTGGTGAAGCGCCAAGCTCTTTGTCTGTCCCGGGGCCCCTTTCCTCCCCGCCCGCCGCCCGGGGGCTTCCATCTCTCCTGCATGTGCTTCTGCGGGCCTTTAAACCCCGCCTGCTCCGCGCGGGGAGGGCGGCACGGCGCCGGTTTTGTTCCGCGTCGCTGTCTCCGGGCTCCAAGCCCCGCTCCAGCCCCAGCCCCAGGCGGGCAGCGCGGCGCCGGCTGCGGGGCCCCCCCGCGTCTCCCCGCCGCAATGCCCGGCGCGGCCACAGGAGGGCGGCGCTGAGCCCGGCTTGCGCTCCGCCTCAGGGGGAAGGCGAAGCCGGCTCAGTGCTGCCCTCCGGTGGTGCGCCCCAGCACTGCAGCCCGAGGAGCGGCGCCGCGCGGGGGGCGCAGGCGCGGCTCGGTGCTGCCCCCCTGTGGTGGCGGCGCCGCATTGCCGCAGCGGGGGCCGCGGAAGCCCAGGCCCTGCTCCGTGCCGCCCTCCTGTGGCGGCGCCGGGCATTGCGGCGGGGAGACCCCCTCTTTTGGGGTGCTGCCATGGTCTTTCAACCGCTCGGTAGCTCTCGAGCAGGCTTCCTGCCCTCCTTCTCGGGGGCGGGCTAGGTATTCCCTACCCGAGTCCCTGGAGACGAGCGCCCTGCCCTTGGCCAGACGTTCCCGGCCTGCAGCCTGGAAGCAGGGTCCAGGTCCCCTTGATTCTCTTCTATACCGACATGCAGATGGGGCGTGCGTGCGTGCCTGTGTGTGTGTGCAATACACACCATCATTAACACAGTGATCTCTCTTTCGCTATCCTTGGCGCTACTGACACAGGTGTTCAACTCTCGCCTTTGCGTATCACCGCATAGCAGTGTGTGCAGGTCGTCCATAGAGAATAGGTATGGCGCGCTTCCATGGTCCGGCTCAGTGCTGCCCCCCCGTGGCACGATCCGAGCACTGCAGCGCCGCGGGGCGGAGACGAAGCCGCTGCTCGGTGCCGCGTATTCAAGGAATCGCCTCAGTGCTGCCCTCCTGTGGCTCGCGCTCCGCCTTGCAGCCAGGAGAGAAGGGCGGAGGAGAAGGGAAAGGGTCGGGGCGCCGGCGCGTTTCTAACGGGGCTTCGTGGCCTGGGGCTCCCGGCACGTAACAAAAGGGGCCTCGTGCCGCGCTCCGGAGCTGCTTGCTGAGCACGTCAGCCGGGAAATTCAGCCGGGGAAATTAAACAGGCGCGGTGCTGCCGTGCCGTGCCGTGCCGCACTGCGGGCATTGGAGCCGAGCGCCGCGGCCGAGAGACAGCAAGCAGGTCGGTGCCGCGGGCTGTGGTCCTGCAGCACATTGCAGCCGGGAGACAAGGCCGCAGAGAGAGGAGGAAACACGGCCTCGCTCGCTCGGGACTTGACTGGAGCAGGGACCGCGGCCGGGGCGCACACACGACTCAGGGACCTTCATTCCGGGCCGGGATCGCAGGCCCGCGTTTTCATTGGCCGCCTTGAGGCAGGAGGCGATTGGGTGGAGTGGGCGCATGGGCGGGGTCAGGGCGGCTCCGCCCTTGTTCACTGTGATTGGCTTTGGCGGGAGGAGGCGGGCCCAAAAGAACGCCCTCCCCCGCTCGCATTCTGATTGGCTGCTGGGAATGGCGGGCGCGGTGCACGCTACTGGGTTCCGATTGGTCCGACTCCGATCCTCCGCAGCCCCGCTCAGCTGCTTGTGTCTCCGCTGTCGGGCTCTCCTCGGAGGAGGGTGGGGAAGCGCCAAGCTGTTTGTCTGTCACGGGAGTCTCCCTGTGTCCTGCATGTGCTTGTGTGGGCCTTTAAACCCCGCCTGCTCCGCGCGGGGAGGGCGGCACGGCGCCGGCTTTGTTCCGCGTCTCTGTCTCCGGGCTCCAAGCCCCAGCCCCAGCCCCAGGCGGGCAGCGCGGCGCCGGCTGCGGGGCCCCCCGCGTCTCCCCGCCGCAATGCCCGGCGCGGCCACAGGAGGGCGGCTCTGAGCCCGGCTTGCGCTCCGCCTCAGGGGGAAGGCGAAGCCGGCTCAGTGCTGCCCTCCGGTGGTGCGCCCCAGCACTGCAGCCCGAGGAGCGGCGCCGCGGCGGGGGGCGCAGGCGCGGCTCGGTGCTGCCCCCCTGTGGTGGCGGCGCCGCATTGCCGCAGCGGGGGCCGCGGAAGCCCAGGCCCTGCTCCGTGCCGCCCTCCTGTGGCGGCGCCGGGCATTGCGGCGGGGAGACCGCTCCGTTTGGGCGGCTGCCGTGCTCTTTCGCTCCGGGCTTTGGTTTGCTTTTGGAAAACTGCTCACGGCCTGCGGGGAGAGAGGACCGTTTTGAAAACATGGGCACTGTGAAGACAACCGGTGATTCGGTGAGCGCCCGTGTGCATCCGTGTGTGGAAATAGGCAGCTACTTTCGTGTCTGGAAGTTGGTGTGGGAATTGGAGGGTGATTTAGGCACCTTTTAATGCCACTCGTGTGTTGTGGAAAATTGTGCGGGGATTGGGTAAATGCCGGGACATCTGGTTCTGGTGGGTGAGGGAAATGGTGTGGGCATTTGGAAACCTTTCTGGAGGGCACGTGATGGCTTTTGTGTGGAAAAGTGCTCTTTTTCTCTGGTGATTGCAGCCCCCTCATGGGAACGTGCTGGGCCAGCCCCTGGGCGTCATGGTGTCCGCTCGCGTGAAAGCGTCCGGCCGGCGCGGGGCTGCCCTTTCTCGCAGGCTCCCCCCCGTGCCCCGGCCCTCGGAGCCAGCGTGTCGGCGAGGAGCCGCAGCGGGACAGAAGCGGGACTTGGGGCAGAAGGGCCCCCGGGACCTCTCGTGGCTGCGAGGGTCGCTCCGGGCACTCAGGCGCCTCTGCGGGGCCTGCACCCGTCCCCGTGCCGCGGCCAAGGCACCACGGGCGACACGTGAGTCCGTCTTTCTGCTTTGACACGCTCGGTGCACACTCAGCTTCCGCCTGGATGCACATGGCCACGTGCCCTGCTCCAGCGATAACACATCCAGTCATGGCAGCTGTAACTCTCTATATCTCCATCTCCATGTATAGCCAGCTTTCTATGTCTCCAACGCTATATGTCTCCAGCTTGCTATCTCTCTAGCTGGAAACTTGTCTACCTTGAAATATCTCCATATCCATATATCTCCATCTATCTCTCTCTACAGCTGTACATCTATCTCACTCTAAATATCTCTGGCTCCTTGTATGTGCGGGCCCATCTACGTGCAGCTCTGATCTCCAGATACCTCCACCTCTGTATACCTCCAGCTCTAAACATCTCTACCTCGAGAGATCTCCAGATCTCTATTTCTCCGTCTTCATATATCTACAACTCTCTTTATCTACCCCTCTGTATATCTCCAGCTCTGAATATCACCAGCTTTATATAGCTCCCATATATTACAGCTCTGTATATCTATATCTCCACCTCTGCATATCTCCACCTTCATATATCTCCAGCTTTCTTTATCTCCGCTCTGAATATCTCTAGCTCTAAATCTCCAGCTTTAACAGCTCTCTTTCTGCCTTTCTCTAGATCTCCAGTTCTGCATATCTCACCTTCATATATCTACAGCTCTCTATATCTACTGCTCTGAATATCTCCAGCTCAAATATCTCCAGCTTTAAATATCTGCCTTTCTATAGATCTCCAGTTCTGCATATCTCCACCTGCATATATCTACAGCTCTCTATATCTACCGCTCTGAATATCTCCAGCTCTAAATATCTCCAGCTTTAAATATCTGCCTTTCTATAGATCTCCAGTTCTGCATATCTCCACCTGCATATATCTACAGCTCTCTATATCTACCGCTCTGAATATCTGCAGCTCTAAATATCTCCAGCTTTAAATATCTGCCTTTCTATCGATCTCCAGTGCTGCATATCTCCACCTGCTACAATATCTCTATAGATCTCCATGCATATCTACATATATCTACAGCTCTGAATATCTCCAGCTCTAAATATCTCCAGCTTAAATATCTCCAGCATATCTTAAATATCTGCTCTCTATTCTATAGATCTCCAGTTCTGCATATCTCCACCTCATATATCTACAGCTCTCTATATCTACCAGCTCTGAATATCTCCAGCTCTAAATATCTCCAGCTTTAAATATCTGCCTTTCTATAGATCTCCAGTTCTGCATATCTCCACCTTCATATATCTACAGCTCTCTATATCTACCGCTCTGAATATCTCCAGCTCTAAATATCTCCAGCTTTAAATATCTGCCTTTCTATAGATCTCCAGTTCTGCATATCTCCACCTTCATATATCTACAGCTCTCTTTATATCTACCCCTCTGAATATCTCCAGCTCTGAATATCTCCAGCTCTAAATATCTCCAGCTTTAAATATCTGCCTTTCTACAGATCTCCAGTTCTGCATATCTCCACCTGCTCTCATATATCTACAGCTCTCTATATATCTCCAGCTCTAAATATCTCCAGCTTTAAATATCTGATCTCCCTTTCTATAGATCTCCAGATTCTGCATATCTCCACCTGCATATATCTAGCTCTCTATATCTACCGCTCTGAATATCTACAGCTCTCTATATCTACCAGCTCTGAATATCTCCAGCTCTAAATATCTCCAGCTTTAAATATCTGCCTTTCTATAGATCTCCAGTTCTGCATATCTCCACCTCATATATCTACAGCTCTCTATATCTACCGCTCTGAATATCTCCAGCTCTAAATATCTCCAGCTTTAAATATCTGCCTTTCTATAGATCTCCAGTTCTGCATATCTCCACCTGCATATATCTACAGCTCTCTATATCTACCTGCTCTGAATATCTCCAGCTCTAAATATCTCCAGCTTTAAATATCTGCCTTTCTATAGATCTCCAGTTCTGCATATCTCCACCTGCATATATCTACAGCTCTCTATATCTACCGCTCTGAATATCTCCAGCTCTAAATATCTCCAGCATTAAATATCTGCCTTTCTATAGATCTCCAGTTCTGCATATCTCCACCTGCATATATCTACAGCTCTCTATATCTACCGCTCTGAATATCTCCAGCTCTAAATATCTCCAGCTTTAAATATCTGCCTTTCTATCTCCAGATCTCCAGTTCTGCATATCTCCACCTGCATATATCTCTCTATATCATATATCTTTAAATACAGATCTCTCTGCATATCTACATATATCTACAGCTCTGAATATCTCCAGCTCTAAATATCTCCAGCTTTAAATATCTGCCTTTCTATAGATCTCCAGTTCTGCATATCTCCACCTGCATATATCTACAGCTCTCTATATCTACCGCTCTGAATATCTCCAGCTCTAAATATCTCCAGCTTTAAATATCTGCCTTTCTATAGATCTCCAGTTCTGCATATCTCCACCTGCATATATCTACAGCTCTCTGTATATCTACCACTCTGAATATCTCCAGCTCTAAATATCTCCAGCTTTAAATATCTGCCTTTCTATAGATCTCCAGTTCTGCATATCTCTCTACCTTCATATATCTACAGCTCTCTATATCTACCGCTCTGAATATCTGAACATCTCCAGCTCTAAATATCTCCAGCTCTCTGCCTTTCTATAGATCTCCAGTTCTGCATATCTCCACCTGCATATATCTACAGCTCTCTATATCTACCGCTCTGAATATCTCCAGCTCTAAATATCTCCAGCTTTAAATATCTGCCTTTCTATAGATCTCCAGTCTCTGCATATCTCCACCTGCATATATCTACAGCTCTCTATATCTACCGCTCTGAATATCTCCAGCTCTAAATATCTCCAGCTTTAAATATCTGCCTTTCTATAGATCTCCAGTTCTGCATATCTCCACCTTCATATATCTACAGCTCTCTATATCTACCGCTCTGAATATCTCCAGCTCTAAATATCTCCAGCTTTAAATATCTGCCTTTCTATAGATCTCCAGTTCTGCATATCTCCACCTGCATATATCTACAGCTCTCTATATCTACCTGCTCTGAATATCTCCAGCTCTAAATATCTCCAGCTTTAAATATCTGCCTTTCTATAGATCTCCAGTTCTGCATATCTCCACCTGCATATATCTACAGCTCTCTATATCTACCGCTCTGAATATCTCCAGCTCTAAATATCTCCAGCTTTAAATATCTGCCTTTCTATAGATCTCCAGTTCTGCATATCTCCACCTGCATATATCTCTATATCAGCTCCAGCTCTAAATATCTCCAGCTTTAAATATCTGCCTTTCTATGTATATCTCCAGTTCTGCATATCTCCACCTTGCATATATCTCCAGCTCTCTATATCTACCGCTCTGAATATCTCCAGCTCTAAATATCTCCAGCTTTAAATATCTGCCTTTCTATAGATCTCCAGTTCTGCTGTATATCTACCACTCTAAATATCTCCAGCTTTAAATATCTGCCTTTCTATAGATCTCCAGTTCTGCATATCTCCACCTTCATATATCTACAGCTCTCTATATCTACCGCTCTGAATATCTCCAGCTCTAAATATCTCCAGCTTTAAATATCTCCTTTCTATAGATCTCCAGTTCTGCATATCTCCACCTTCATATATCTACAGCTCTCTATATCTACGCTCTGAATATCTCCAGCTCCTACAGCTCTCTATATCTCCCGCTCTCTAAATATCCAGCTTTAAATATCTGCCTTTCTATAGATCTCCAGTTCTGCATATCTCCAGCATATATCTACAGCTCTCTATATCTACTGCTCTCAATATCTCCAGCTACAAATATCTCCAGCTTTAAATATCTCCCTTTAAATATAGATCTCCAGTTCTGCATATCTCCACCTTCATATATCTACAGCTCTGTATATCTACCACTCTGAACATCTCCAGCTCTAAATATCTCCAGCTTTATATATCTCCCTTCCTAAGATCTCCAGTTCTGCATATCTCCACCTTCATATATCTACAGCTCTCTATATCTACCGCTCTGAATATCTCCAGGTCTGAATATCTCCAGCTTTAAATATCTGCCTTTCTTAGATCTCCAGTTCTATATCTCCACCTTCATATATCTACAGCTCTCTATATCTACCACTCTGAACATCTCCAGCTCTGAACATCTCCAGCTTTATATATCTCCGTATCTATATATGTCCAGCTCTGAATATCTCTAGCTTGATATGTCTCGCTTTCTATATATCGGGCCTAAGATGTGCACGGTGGAAGAAGAAACCGTCTAAGACACTTCACCTCGTGGCCACTGCTTTTCTACGCGGAGAAGATTTGGCCTTGGGCCTTTGCTGTTGCGAGCTGGCTGAAGGGGGAAGCGGTCTGCCAAAGCCATCCGTGTTCTTACACTTGTGAATACACTCCAAGAAATAAACTAGAAGGTCATTGAAGATGTGATGCTTTGTATAATTGGGTGAGCTTCAGCTGTTCCTTGTGTAAAAGGAAAAATGGTCCCAAGAAAAATAAACTGCTTGTTTCAGACCTGCTTCTCTGAGTGCCTGTAGTGCGAGTCTGGCTGTTTGTAAGGGCAGGGAGGGAGGTTTTTCTCTAAGGGCTGGGGCCCAGAGCCCGGGGGTGGGAAGCCGCGGAGGTTGTCACGGTTGCAATTGGGTGGAAGAAGGATTGTGGGGCTCCCCAGCTGCAAGTCCAGGTTTTCATGAGTCCCTGCAGCCCCGCTGTGGTCCTGCCCCCCTTGCCTGCGCGCATGCAGTGTCTGCAGGCTTTTAGCCCATGCTCTACCCCTATCCTGTCCCTGAGGGTTTTAGCCCGCTCTACCCCTATCGTCCCTGAGGGGCCGCGCAGTCTTTCCTCGGGGGGCCGTGGTTCACGTGCCGCTCGGCGGCCTGCGCCTGTCGCTTGTGCTCTCCTAGTGAAGTTCATGTCTTCATCTTCACAGCGGGAGCAGGGGCAGAGCTTTCCCCACTGGCCTCTGGGTTTGAGTGCCTGCCATGAAGCCCCTTGACGAGCTGTGCTAGTCCTGTCACAGGCGCAGGGCTGTCCACATTGTGTGAAACACGGGGCTCTTGCAAAGCCCGTGCCGAGGCCCCCAGCGTCACCAGTCACTTGTTCCTGCGGGGGCCAGTGCCTAGGGCAGACTCCCAGCACAGTGGCCCCTTGCTGAGAGAAGCCCTTGGCTGCCAAAAGGAGGCCCGAGCTGTTGGTGGCGCCAGCACTGGCCCCGGCGCACTTCCCCGCCGGCTCCCCCGAGCCCCGCGGCCGCAGCCAGGAGCTTGCAGCGCGGGCTCCGGCCCGTAGGCGGACCAATCAGGGCAGAGAGCGCACGCGGCGGCCAATCAGGGCGCAGGACGCTGCAGCTCCCTCCCCTGGAGCAGCCGACGCGGAAGCCCGAGCCCGAGCCCGCCCCGACCCGCGCCGCAGGTCCCGCCCACACCCGCCGCCGCCGCCGCCGCCGCCGGAGGGGAAGGGCGCGCCCGCGTGCACGTTCCCGGGCGGCTCCGCCGGCTGCGCGTGCGCACGAAGCGGCCCCCGGCGCCGCCGCTCTCCGCGCAGCGGGCCGGGGCGGCGGGAGGCGGTGCCCGCAGGGACAGCCCGGCGGGCCCCGCGCAGCAGCGCGTCTTGTCCGCGGAGGCCCGAGACGCCACCAGCGCGACGTGGGCTGCGGGCGCCGCTGACAGGCAGACAGTGACGTCATGGCCATGTCCCGGGAGTATGAAGAAAACGCGGCTCAGTGCTGCCCTCCGGTGGTGCGCCGCCAGCACTGCCGCCCCGAGGAGCGCCGCCGCGGCGGGCACGGGAACGCGCTGCTCGGTGCTGCCCTCCTGTGGTGGCGGCGGGGCATCTCCGCTCGCTGTGAAGTAGTGTAGCATTGACAACAGGGAGCTGAAGTGACGGTGTTATTCAGTTGGTCATTCCTTGGAAAAATGTTCATTGTGCAGAGATGTATCCAGTACGGCTGTGAGTGTATACCGAGATTCACATGTGTGTGTGTGTGTGTGTGTGTGTGCGTGCCGCGCTTGTATAATATACACCATTATTAAGACGGTTCCCTCTTTTCTCTTGTCTCCCTCCGTGGCGCGACTGGTAGAGGTGTTCAGCTCTCATCTCTGCGTCTCACCGCAGACCAGGGACGAGGTATGACAGGTGTCATTGGGCAGCCACGCTTAGTGTGAAGACAAACGCGGCTCAGTGCTGCCCTCCGGTGGTGCGCTCCGAGCGCTGCACCCCGAGGAGCGGCGCCGCGGAGGGGAGACGGGCAGCACCGAGCGGCCGGTCCTCCTGTGGTCGCCTCGGGCTATTGACGCAGCCCGGGCAGGCGGGCCACAAAGCCCTGCTCAGAGCCGCCCCCTGTGGCCGCGCCGAGCATTGCGGCGGGGGGACCCGGGCGGGCACCCAAGCGGGCTCCGCGCTGCCGTCGTGGGGCTGGAGCGGCGCTTGGAGCCCGGAGAGAAGGACCCGGAACAAAACCGGCTCCGTGCCGCCCTCTCTGCTCGTCTCCCCGCGCGGAGCAGCCGGTTTTTAAAGGCAGAGAAAAGAAAGCCCTGCCCTGTGCTATTCCCCGACGCTTCAAGCCGGGGTTTGCAGCCGAGAGATGAGGGCAGAGAGAAAGCAAGCGGCTCCGGGCCCCGCGCCTGCAGCTCGGCCCGGCGGGACATGACGGCCGAGAGCGAAGAACAAAGGTCTCGCTCGCTCGCTCGGGGTCCCTCGGGCAGAGTCCGCCTCGGGCAGAGCCCGCGGGCGGGGCATTGGGTGGCGGGGCAGGCGGGACCAGGAGCATTCATCAGGGCCGGCATCGGAGGCCCGTGTTTCCATTGGGCGCCAGGAGAGCGTCATTCGATTGGGTGGAATGGCCGCTTGGGCGGGGTCAGGGCCCCCTCCGCCCTTCTTCGCTCTGATTGGCTTGTGGCGGGGCAGGCGGGACCAGGAGCCCGGCCTCCTTTTCACATTCTGATTGGCTGCGGGGAATGGTGGGTGGGAGCGCAAGCTTCTGTTCGCCCATTGGTCCGGCTGCGATCCGCATCGGCCCCGCGCAGCTGGTTGTCCGCCCGCTGAGCCCGGAGCCCCAGTCCCGCTCCCGTGCGGGAAACAGGCCCCGTGCGCGGGGCGCGTCGGGCTCTCCTCTGAGGTGGGTGGTGAAGCGCCAAGCTCTTTGTCTGTCCCGGGGTCCCTTTCATCCCGCCCGCCGCCCGGGGGGCCTCCCTGTCTCCTGCATGTGCTTGTGTGTGCCTTTAAACCCCGCCTGCTCCGCGCGGGGAGGGCGGCACGAGCCGGCTTTGTTCCGCGTCGGTATCTCCGGGCTCCAAGCTCCGCTCCAGCCCCAGGCCCTGCCCCAGGCGGGCAGCGCGGCGCCGGCTGCGGGGCCCCCCCGCGTCTCCCCGCCGCAATGTCCGGCGCGGCCACAGGAGGGCGGCTCTCAGGGGGAAGGGGAAGGCGGCTCAGTCCGGCTTGGTCTCGTCATGGCCTCAGGGAGTATGAAGGCGAAGCGGCTCAGTGCTGCCCTCCGGTGGTGCGCCCCAGCACTGCAGCCCGAGGAGCGCCGCCGCGGCGGGCACAGGAACGCGCTGCTCGGTGCTGCCCTCCTGTGGTGGCGGCGGGGCATCTCCGCTCGCTGTGAAGTAGTGTAGCATTGACAACAGGGAGCTGAAGTGACGGTGTTATTCAGTTGGTAATTCCTTGGAAAAATGTTCATTGTGCAGAGATGTATCCAGTACGGCCGTGTGTGTCTACCGAGAGTCAGATTGTGTGTGTGTGTGTGTGTGTCTCGCGCGCGCGCTTGTATAATACACACCATTATTAACACAGTTACCTCTTTTCTCTCTGTCTCTCTCCGTGGCGCGACTGGTAGAGGTGTTCAGCTCTCATCTCTGCGTCTCACCGCAGACCAGGGACGAATTAGTGCAGGTCTGACAGGTGTCATTGGGCAGCCACACTTAGTGTGAATACAAACGCGGCTCAGTGCTGCCCTCCGGTGGTGCGCTCCGAGCGCTGCAGCCGCGAGGGAAATGATCGGGGCCGCCGGCGCGTTTGTACCTGGGCTTCGAGGCCCGGGCATCTTGGCACGTAACAAAAGGGGCCCCGTGCCGCGGTCCGGAGCTGCGCATTGGGCACGGCAGCTAGGAATTTTAGCCGGAGAAATTAAAACAGCCGCAGTGCAGCCAGGCGACGATGGCCTGGACAGAGAGAGCGAGCGGCTCGGTGCCGCCGGGCTGTGGGTCTTGCAGCACCTTGCAGGCGGCAGATAAAGGCGGAGAGACAGGAGAAAAGAAGGCGTCGCAGCGACTGCAGCCGGGGCGGACACAATTCACGGGGCATTGATTCAGGACTGGGTTCTGGTTTTCATTGGGCACCCTAACTTGTGAGGCGATTGGGTGCAGTGGCCGAATTTGGCGGGGTGAGGGCGGCTCCGCCCTTGTTTTCTCTGATTGGATTTTGCAGGAGAGGGAGGGCGCAGAAGCCCTTTTGCCACCCCACCCCCACTTCACCTTCCGATTGGCTGCCCGGGAACTGTGGGTGGTGTACACGTTTGTAGGTGCCGATTGGTCCGACTGCGATCCTCAGCCGCCCCGTTCAGCAGCTTGTCTGTGTGCGGCCGGGTCCGCTGCAGGCCCGGACACGCGGGGGTGCCGGAGCGCTGCGGCAGCTCTTCTGGCAGCCCCGGCGGGTTGTGCGGGAGAGTCCGTTCCCCAGGGCGCGGGGCCTGTCAGGCTCTCTTCTGAGTTTGGCGTTAGCAACACAAGCAGCTTTGGATTTCCCTTCCTAGAGATGAGAAAAGGGAAACCCGCTCTTGGTCAATAAACACTGCCAGGAAACCTTGAAATCCTAGAGGCAACACTGAGCCCCTTGCTTTAAAACAGTATCGTGGTGTCACCAGGGGGCTGGTGTGACCTGCTCTTCGCTCTGGGCCAGAAGCCGCCTTATGCCGTTTATCGGGCTCTGCTCTGAGGTGTGTCGTTGCTGTCACGATTTGCATGGAAATTCCCTTTTTTAAAGGTAAAGATAAATGGAAAAAACCCTATTGTAAGAAAGCTATTGAAGTGGAGAGTTGGAGATCCTTGCTGTCACGTAAGTAACATTTTGAGAACCGGGGTTTCAAGTGCCGGTATTATTCGTTGACTCCTGACTTGTAACGACAGAAATGTCTGTAACGGGGATGTGTGTGTATACAGTGCGTGTGTAGAACACATGCCATAACCAACATAGTAATCCTATTACTGTTTCTTTGTGGGTGTCTCTATCTAAAAGGGAAAAAGAGACATTCACATATGATGTTTCTACATAACTACATAGTCCTGTGTGTAGTTCAAACGTTGCCCCTAGGTGTGGTGTGCACCTCTGTACAGTACTGGGGCGGGGGGCGGGGAGAAGAAACCGCTCTTGTCGGTGCCGCCGTCCTGCGCTTCCCCCGCGCCGCACCAGGGCTTCAAGGCGGAGAACGGGAGAGCGCGCTCGGTGCTGCCCCGCCGTGGCTCAGGCCGGGCACTGCAGCGGAGAGGCGCTGGCGGCTCCTGAGGGCGGCTCAGTGCTGCTCTCCCGCGGTCACGCCGCGCATTGCAGCTGTTGGCGGCCCGGACACGAGCAGCTGCTCCGAGCCGGCACGGCCGGGGCCGTCCCCGAGGGGCCCGGGGCCGAGCAGGCCAAGGCGCCGGGCGTGGCCCTCTTGGCTACCCGGCCGGCGCTTGCTCCGCGGAGGCAGCAGCGCTGTGGGAGGATTTGTGCGCGGTGCCGCCGCCCTGCCGCTCCTTCCGCCGCTCGCCCCGCGCCGGCGCCGTGTCGCCGTTCCCGCCCCGGGGCTCCCGGCCTCGTGTCACGGCGGGGCCGCCAGAGGGATTCCGCGTCCGGGCTGTTGGGAGGCGTTGTGTGCATTGGGGTGGGGCCGGGCCGGGCGGGGCTGTGCGGGCAGGTGCGCAGGCTCGTGGGAAACCCGCCATTTTGTGAGGTGATTTGGAGGCGTTTTATGGAAACCTTTGTGGGAATGTGGCGACAGCGGGAGAATTCTGCGGGGTATGGGAACTTTATTGTTGAAATGTGTGGGATTATGGAGGTTTGTTCCTTTGTTTGTTTGAAAACTAATTATTCTCTGTGGTGATAAAGGACTTTTTTTGAAAGATATTGTGACTGTGTGTGGAAAACTCACGATTTGGGAACTGTTTGTGAAAATGTGTATGGAAATAGGTGATTTTGTATCAAGAACCTGGGGTTGATATTTTAGGGCCATTTAGGAAATGTTTTGTGTGACTGGTGTGTTGTGGGGCTGATGGAAAGTAGTGTGGTGGTTGGGTAAGTGTATTCAAATGGGGTTATATTGTGTGAGGGAAACAGTATGGGGATTTGGAAACCTGTTTTGAGGGCACGTGCTTGTTTCTATGTGGAAAACTGGCCGTTTTGCGTTGCAATACGAGAATTCCTAACGGAAATGTGCTGCACCAGGCTCGTGGGGTCGTCTTAGCCGCTGCGGTGCGGTACACGGTGCGTGTGTTTTCACTCGCGTGAAACTGTCTAACGCGGGTCTGTCCTTTCTCGCAGGCTGCTCCTCGTTCCCCCCTCCTTGGAGCTAGCGTGTCGGTGAGGAGCGGCAGCCAGAAAGAATTGGGGCTTGGGGCAGAAGGGCCCTCAGGAGCTGTCGTGTCTGCAAGGGTTGCTCCGGGCACTCGGACGGGTATGCGGGGCCTGCGGGGGTCCCTTGGAAAAAGCCAAGCCACCGTGGGCGCTAGGTGAGTATGTGATTCTGCTTGACACACTCGCTGGATGCTCAGCTTCTGCCTGGGCGCGCATCATCCACACGTGCCCTGCTCCATCGGTAACACCTCCAGCGACGGCAGCCCTTGCCTCTAACTGCTGGTAACACCTTCCAAAAACAATGACCTGCACGTTGGCTCGCAGGATAGCGGGGGCCGAGACCCTGCAGATTTTGTATTCTCCCTCCCTGTGTCTATACCAGGTGTTGAGCACTTTGATCTCTGCAAGCTTCAGCACTTGTTAGCCACACAAGCCCTGGGACTGTGTCCTATGTGATAGCTGCTGTGAGCCTCTCCTCGTCTCATGCTTCCTCAGAAGGCTTCCATGAGATCCCTTATCCTGTCCCTGTCTGCAGCAGGCCTGCACCCTGGTTTCCCAGGTTCCTTTAGAGAGTTGTAGGGGAGGGGGGAGACTGCCTCTTAGCCTCCTGCTCTTTGCTTGTGTCAGCTATACGCTGTTTATCTGTTTTTGTTTCCTTTTTCCCTCCTCCTCTATCTGTGGTGATACTGCACGGCCCTCTGCTTCACCGTGGCTGCGCCGTTCTTGCTGCAGCTGCTCAGAGTCCACGCCTGGCTTGCCCAGGGGCTCCTCTCTCCTGCCTCACTTCTTCCTCCCGGCCAGGAGACCAGGGCAGGTACCAACACTGGCCCTGTGTCCTTCCGGCTTCAGGTCTTTCAAGCAGGGCAGGCAGCCTGGAGATAAAGGCAGGGAGGGGTGGGGGGAAGGCCTCTTAGTGCTGCCACCCTGTGATTAACGCTGGGCATTGCAGCCGGGAGACAGGGCAAAAAACTGCTGTGTCGGCAAGGATCCGGGTTTTCCTCTTCCCACGGAGAAGCGAGACCTCTGTACGTCCCTGCAGAAGTGGGTCACCTGCTGGGATGCAGAGGCCCTGGGGAAGGGCAGCAGGTTGGGACCCCACAGCTGGCAGCTTGCCGCCCACTACGCACAGATCTGGGGGCATGGAGCTGGTGCCCCCCCACCCGAGCCCACAGCAGGCAGGCAGTGGGTGGGAGGTGCTGGGCTTTGCTCCACTGAATGAGCAGCTGCCTCCTGCCAGGGGCTGGGAGCTGTGGGCCTGGGCCGTGTAGCCCTGGCAGTGGGGGGCTCCCGCTGGCCAGGCTGGGGAGGTGAGGAGGGTGTCTGGAGGAGTGAGGGGCCTTTCAGTTAAATCATGGATTTTGGGGGTTTTATCAGAGAATTAGCAGGGAGGGTTATTTATCAGAAAATAAGCAATTTTGTATCGGGGAACACCAGGATCTGTGTGAGGTGGGTGCCTACAGTGAGGCAGGATCCCGGTGTCAGCCCCGTTCTTGCCGCGGGCAGCAGGAGCGCTCCGACAGCAGCCCGGCTCCAGCACGGTTGCGCGCCACGGGCACGAGCGGCAGCTCCGAGTCCGTGCGTTCGGGTAGTCCCCGAGGGGGCCGGGGTGGAGCTGACCAAGCCTCTGTGCATGGCCCTCCTGGCTACCAGGGCGGCGCTTGCGCAGCGGAGGCAGCGGCACTGCGGATGGGATCTCCCACGGGCACGGAGCGGCGTGCGGGGCGGGCAGGCGTTCTGTCTGCGGTCCGGTAGCCCGGCCTTTCCCTCCTCGGGCGATGGAGCCGGTGCTGCCGAGATGCCGCTCCGCGCCACCTGCCCCGGCCCCTCTCACCCCACGCGTGAACAGTCGCCGCTCTCCCGGGGTGGCCGGTGCAGGGGGGCCATGTGGTGCGGCCATGGCCAGGGCGGTGGCGGTGCGGGCGGGAAGAATCTGGCGCCAAACGGACCCGGGGGGAGCAGGTGTTTCGGTAATGTTGCGGGGTGTGTTTTAGCACATAGAAACCTAGGGTTCTGGACTAGCCTAGGGACTGACATGACACCTTGTTGAATGAGCGATAGAAAGTCTTTATTTACTAGAGGTATTCAAAGTCAAGTCAAGTGAGCCCAAAGCAGAGCAAAGTCCAGTAATTAGTCATAAGGTGATGATTTCTCACCAAGCAGGTGTCGAAGAGGCGGTATTTTTGTTCAGCTTCTCACATAAGCTGGGCACAGCAGCAGTCTGCGTCAAAGATTTCTCACTGTTGAAGCGCACGCTGTTAGCAGTTTTCCTGGCTTTGTTATACCCTTAGTCCATCATCTTCAAAGTCTTCTTTTAGTTGTAGAAATCAAGAGAGTCTCCGGCAGCGATCGCCCGGAACGTCCTGTTAATCGAGCTGCTCGTCGTCGGTTGTCAGAAGAGGGTCAGTGCGGGCACCGAGGCGGGAGCGCGGGGCCTGCGGCGGTCCCTCGGAAATGGGCGAGGCCATTCACGAATTCACGATTCCGCTCCGACGCGCTCGGCGGACGGCAGCTTCTGCCTCGACGCGCATCGCTGCCGTGCCCTGCTCCGGTGGTGACACCTCCAACGACTGCCGCTTTTGCCTCTAAGTGCTGGTAGCACCCTCCCAAAATAATGGCCTGCCCCTTGGCTCGCAGGATCCCAGGGGCCCAGACCCCACAGCCTTTGTATTCTCCCTCTCTGTGCTTGGGCGAGGTGTCGCACACTTTGATCTCTGCAAGCGTCATTTTTTGTTAACCACCCAGCCCCTGTGACCTTGTCTTACCTGACAGCGTCATCCTTGCTTGGAAGGTGTCACAGGAGCAAGGAGATGTCCTGTGAGTAATATGGGGTTAAGGAGCTGCCAATTACCAGGGGCAGCTCAGGTGCTGGTTGCCGCAGCAACCAGAGCCCTAGAGGGGGCGGGAGGCGTGGCAAAGGCTCTAGAGGGGGCGAGACGCTCCTGAGAGGGCGAAGAGCGGGGGGAAAAAACCGCAAGACAGGCCCAGTGGGGCGAGGCCTGGGCAGGGCGGGGTGCAGGTTGCAGCACAGGCCCAGAGGTGCCGGTAGCGGGGTGCAGGTTGTTCAACCGGCCCAGAGGCGCTGGTAAAGTGGCGCCAGGTGCGTGACCAGCCTGGTAAAGGGCGCCGGTAGAGGGGTGCCAGTGGCGTGGTAGGCCCAGGAAGATCTGAGACGGGTGCCGGGCGTGACGAGCCCCAGGGGCGCCAGGTGGGTGGCAAGCCCGGGGGTGGCAGAGAGGGGCACCAGGGCAGGACGAGCCCAAGGGGCGCCAGAGAGGGCGCCGGAGGGCAAGGGCAGAACAACGTCCAGGAACAGCTGCGAGGCTTGGGGCGTGCTAAAGGGGAGGTAGGAGGCACACATTGCCCATAAGGCTGGGGGTGTTGGAGCACCCCACTTGGAATGCAGGTAATACCAGCGCGGTGTCAAGGTGGAAGTAGGCAGCCTCCCTTACTGAACTCATAAGATCAAAGACATGGCAGACGAGTAGAGGGTGCTGGACCACTTTAATTGACACGGCAGGGGGCGCTAGTGAGCTCACGGCCGCTCGCAGGCCCCACTCCGTGACAGAAGGCCTCCCATGAAATCCTTTGTCCTGTCCCAGTGTGCAGCGGGCCTGCTCCCCTGTTTCCCGGCGTCTTTTAGGCAGTTGCGGGAGTGTGGGGAGAAAGCTTCCTTGTCCCCTGCTCTTTGCTTCTCTTAGTTTTAAGCTGTTGATCGGTTTGTTCCCCTTTTCCCTCCTCCTTTGCTTGTATTACCGCTGTGTCTCGTGTTACAGAGATTGCCAGTCGCTCAAATCACGAGCGAAACTTTATAAAAGGGGATAAGGCAAGGCGCCACGTTTATCGACGACGTGAGTTAGACGTCGAGGTTCAGGCACGCGGTTCATGCAAACGCGCACAAATCATACGCATCGTTACACAAAACGACCGTTTCGTCCACACACGCGCCAGCAATAGTTGCTCAATATCAGCCCAGGGTGGCCAGCCCGGGCTTACTAGAGCGATTGACGTCTTGCTAGCTACATAGAGATGTAGATATATTGAAATCTGATTTTGGTCGTGGGAAACTGGGAATCGTGCGTGACGATAGCTCCTTTCCTCGAAAACACGGCGGCTCTGTATTTAAAACCGGTTACTCTGGTAAGTTTGTGGCGTTGCGTTTAGAGAGATGGCGATTTTCTGTGTGGAAACGCTGTGGTAATTTTAGAGCAAGTTGGGAGGTTTTTTGGTTGACCGGTGTGTTATGGGCCATGTGGAAAATTGTGTGGCAATTGGATAAGCGTATGGAAATATGCTCAGGTTAGGTCAGGGAAATTTTCTGGGGATTTGGAAACCCTTTTTGTAGGAACGCACGTAAATAAGCGATGATATTTGCGTAGCGATTTGGGAACCCTTAACGGAAACGCGCCGGGTCGGGCCACGGCGGTCGTCTTATCCGGCGCGGCGCAGTTAACGGCGCGTGCGTTTTCGCTCGTGTGAAACGGTCTAACGTGGGTCTGCCCTTTCTCTGAGGCTCTCCTCGTGCCCCTGTCCTCGGCACCGGCGTATCGGCGGTGAGCTGCATCGGGACAGAAGCGGGACTCGGGGCAGAAGGGCCTCCGGGAACCGTCGCGTCTGCAAGGGACGTTCTGGGCGCTCGGGCGGGTGCGGCAGTCTCTTGAAAGCCGCTAAAGCGCTACGGGTGACCGGTGAGTACGTGTTTCTGTTTTGACACGCCCAGGAAACGGAACGTAGCTGCAGTCGCTTAGGCTTCTGCCTGGAGGCATGTTATTCCTGTGCCTCGCTCCAACGGTAACCCGTCCACTGACTGCAACTCTTGCCTCTGACTGCTGGTAGCACCTTCCAAAAGCAGTGGCCTGCCCCTTGAGTAGCACAATACCGGGGGCCTAGACCCCACAGGCTTTGTATTCTCTTCCCCTGTGTCTGGGTGAGGTGTCGAGCCCTTTGATGTCTGCAATCTTCAGCATTTGTTAGCCGCTCATCCTTACGTGCGCAACACCCAGCCCCCGTGACCTTGTCCTATCTGATGGCCCCCGCCAGCCTCTCTTAGTCTCGTCTTTCCTCGGACGTCTTCCCGTGAAATCCCTTCCGTCCCAGTCTGCCGGAGGCCCGCGCCAATGTTTTCTAGCTCTGCCGCCGGTGCTGGGAACGGCTTGTCCCGTGTCTGTGTGCCTTTCTATTTGTCGTCTTGTCTTCCACGTTGTTGCAGCCTTTGTCCGCTCTTCCCAGAACTGGCAGCAGACCTGTGTTTGCACATCTAAATTGCTTCCCTCGCTCGGTAGGGGAAAGGCCTGAGACGGCTCTGCCCGCACCCTTGCAGCTATGGCAGGGGGTGGTTTAACAAAAAAACCAAAAAAAGTTGCTTGCGGAGTCTTGGCGGGGAGGGTCAGGTGCTGCGGGGCCTGCGAGTCATTAATAGTGGCAGGCGTGTCTCTCTTGTCCGTGTGTGCGGAGGAGCCCTCTTGCCGAGCCTTCGGGCCTACGAAGTAGCCGCCGGGAAGACGAGGCGAAGAGCCCCAGAGACGGCGGATGAGGAAACGCACCGCTGTCTCGTGATTTCCCGATTTTGTGCGGTGCGAGGCCTCTGCCCGCGCGGTATCACCTGGCTGTCACCTGTGGTGGGTCTGAGCTTCCTCGGGGCGGTGTCGTGCATTTTGTCTTCTTGTCTGACCATGTCCTCCACACTTGTTCTACCCTGTTTGCTGGAGGTTTTGCGCGTGTTCCTTTGCAGGTCGTACCGTGCGTAAGGCGGTTGTTGCGGCGCACGGCTTTTTGATCCCCTGCAAATAGGAGGTTCTGGGCGGCCACAGACGAGCCTTCGAGAGCTCAGCTGGTGAGTAGCGGGTCGGGATGCTTCTGCTGGGGGTTTGCACAGGAGCTTTCCCTGTCCCTCGCTTTGCGCCTCCTTTATGTCCCCTCTTTGGGCTCACCAGGTTTCTGCTCTTCTTCCAGCAGAGCCCACGTTAACGGGAAGAAGGGTACGGGAAGCGCGGTGCCGAGGTGTCGGAAGATCGAGGAACGGGATGCTGAAAGGTGGGCTCGGTTAGGGAGGGGCAGGGGGGCCCTGGGGGTTTTTGGGTGAGCGAGGAAAACCCTAGTGTCTGGAGCTTCTTGCTTCCCGGGGGGTTCTGGCCTCCTGGGGTGTCCCAGAGCTGGGTGGTGTAAGCCTGGGCTGGGTCTAGTCTGCCTGTGAGTCCTGGCTCTCTTTGTAAAAGCTGAAAATAGCCTCTGAGTAGACAGGTGGTTTCAGGGATTGCCCCTGGCATCTGGGTGCAGATCTTGACCTTTGTGTGGGGGCAGAGGAGCGGGTGCCTGCGTCTTTGCCCTGTGCCTGCCTGCCGCTGGCCTCCCTTCGGTTCTGGGAACTGCTCTTTGTTCTGTCTCTCTGGGTTTGTCACTGGTGTTTCTTTCTCCTATTTTTTTTTGTTTGTTTCTTTTGGTTTTAAATCACTGCAGCACTTTTGGTTCTTCCTTTCCTCTTCCCAGAGCTGGAAGGAGGGCTGTGTCGGCATTAAAATTGGTCCCCTGATTTGGGAGGGGTCCAACTGTGCCCTGTGTTGCTTGTTTGGGGGTGGGTATGTGCTGCCTCTGGAGTCCTGGGGTGGCGGTGGAGGGGTTCCCCTTAGTACTGTGTGTTGCGTTTCGTGTTCCATGTTGTAATTGCTTGTCGTTTTGGGGGCGATGCCATCGCTCGGACCGTGAGCGGAGAGGAGCTGCGGTAGGAAAGAAGATGCCTAGATCCGGCCCCGCGTAGAAGGAGGCGGAGGAAGCCGGCGGCCGCGTGCCTGCGGTCGCTTTTGGGTCACCGGGAGCGAGGCTTCTGTCTGTTGGCTGGAGCTGCGTGCATGGGCAGAGCCTGCGGCGGGTAAGAGCTTAATCGGAGCGGTGCGGGATTGTTTTGCAGTGGGGCAGTCGCTTGTGCTTTGCCCTTTGGTTTGGTAATGAAGTTTCCCATGCACCCTCAGGAGGTTCCTGCGT